>NW_022639773.1:38605-41488 GCF_010583005.1 Odontomachus brunneus | reverse complement strand
ATATTATATATATATATATATATATATATATATATATATATATATATATATATATATATATATGGTTATTAGCTTTCATACTTTGGTTATATAGAAAACTTTCAGATTATTAAGTCTAAGTTGGAAAATTTCTAACAATGTAACTTTTAAAATAATCATGTAACTTCTCTAAGCCATATTCAAATGCATTTTAATCTATAAAAGACTTCAGAATAAGAGCCACTTTTGACAGATTGTTTGATACCCATAGTGTAAGCAGTAATTTCTTAGTAAATTATATTAGGTTTGGCAGTTTATGTAAATGATATTGTAGCAAGCTGGTACAATATATTTTAATGTGCATTATATATCAGCTTAGCATGCCATCGTTTACATGCATACTAAAAAAATTATACTATAATATTCTCAGTAAGCACAAATGTTAGTAACATAAACGAAGTTAGCATGTCAGTTCAAATATGTGATATTATGTAACATTTACATAACATGTAATATATACATAACATGTAACTGTTATATATATACCACATGTTTGAGCTGATATTAACATTCTAACATTGGTGTTATGTTACTGATACTTGTGGTTTACTGCGTTACAAATTGATACGCGTATCTAACAATAGGTATAAAGAAAAATGTTAATTATACTTCTTCTTCCGGTGTACTGTCTGGAACATTAGATGCATCTTGTATATACTCCAGGCCCATATATGCTATTACACGCTGTTCCAAGTTATCCAGCGGGTCAGCATTTATTGGAAAATTTCCTGTTCGATTTTTCTCATTCCGTAACTTGGATGCTTTTTTAGAAGTATTACTTTTTATATCACGCCAAACCTACATCATGCATATATATATTAATATATAAATATGTATATATATCATTTGCGTGTGTAGATAATTACTGTCTGCCATTGCTTCGTTGTCTTTCCCGGTCCTTTCGTTAACTCATTTAGCATTTTTCCTAACTCAGCCCATTGCTGGTTATGGTGCACTCGTCCCTCTTTTGTTAAAAACTTATTTGACGCAAATTCTGAATGCGTCTCCATATATTGAACTAATTGTTCCAATTGAAGGGTAGTGGTTCTCCCCGAACGGTTTTTCTTTTTACTAAAAAATATATAATTAAAAATTATTTCTACATGTACACTCAGAGGCAGGTATGGTGTCCCTCGGCGGGTCCGTATACGTCTGTCAAATAGTCGAAAGCGCCAACAGGCGTATACGGAGGGCGTACTGTACGTCTGACGTACAACGCGAGAGAAGCGAAGAAGGCACGTAGGGGAAGTGGTGGGAGATATTTCGATGTTGCATTCTTTTCACACGTCGTCCGATTGAAAGAGAAAACATCAGCAGACGTGATAGCTGTTAGTGGTGTCCTCAATAGCTGTCTCACTCACTCAACGCTTGAATGCAGAGAATATGAGCGAGACAGCAATAGGGACACCGCGCTGTCTCTATAGGTGTCTCGCTCGCTCTAGTATCCATGTATCACGCTTTCCTCTTTTCTCCTTAGCAGAAATGCACGTTGTGCCGATGAATGACACCGAACGACAAAATTTAACTCTTTTGTTGTACGAATGTGAATAGTCATTTCCGATATATTTTTGCCCGCTAAGTACAAATCCTTAGTTCAAATTTGGTTACCGTGTTAGATTTTTGAAAAAAATATATCGGAAATGATAGACATATTTAGTCATAATGTCGCTTTTTTCTTGTTGTTGCTTGTTGATTCGTTACTAGGAGACCGGGTTTTTTAGCTGTTCATATTTTTCCTTTTTTTCTCTGAATAAATCACTTATCGTGGTGTCGCAGCATCAAGTGGACGATAGTGAAAAAGTGTGAAAACGATTATGCCTGTGAACTTGTGTCCTGAGGTACGAGGTCGCATTGTGGGGCAGTGGCAGGCGGGAAGAACAGTAGCAGAAATTGCTGCTGCTATTCCATGTTCTGAGAAAACTGTCCGACGATGGATACAACGATTTAATGAAGGGGGCGATCATGCTTTGCATGATCACCGTCTTCATAATCGTGGACCTCGGACGACCGAGGCACAAGAAAACCAAGCGTTAGTCGCTGCAGTTGGTGAGCAACCTTTCGGCACTGCCCAGGAAGCCATCAATGCGGCGAATTTGCCAATATCCCAGAGGACCGCCCGGCGACGTTTTAACGAAGCTGGGCTTCGTTGCTACCGTCCAGCCCACAAAATTCCGTTGACTCTCGAACATCGAGAGCAACGTGTCGCGTTTGCTTTGGAAAACTTAGCGAGGAGCCGTAAGGAGTGGGAGGCAACGATCTGGACCGATGAAAAGGTCTTTGTATCGTCTGCCGATCACCAACCTCACGTATGGCGTCCAAGGGATCAACGGCTGCATCCAAATCATGTTGTGCCTACCCACAGGAGTGGGAGGATTTCATGTGCAATGTGGAGCTGGATTTCCGGCAGTGCAATCGGTGAGCTCGCAGTCATTCCCGCAAGAATGATCTCTGTGGAGTACATTCGTGTACAGGAAGATTTCCTTCTTCCATCAGTACGCGCAATTTACGCCGTAGAGGAAATGCCAGTGATCCGATTGGTGCAGGATAACTCCGGAGTCCATAATTCACGTGAAACGCAAACATGGTTTCGAGATCATCCGGAGATCCAATTGGTTAAATGGCCTGCTCGCTCACCAGATCTAAATTTAATCGAAAATGTTTGGGCACAAATGGTTCAACGATGGGAACCAAGAAGGGAAAGGACGGTAGCAGCGTTGGTGGATCATGCGAAAGAAATTTGGGAAGAACTTCGGTTCCGACCAAATTATTTAGCAAACTTGATTGATTCGATACCTAATCGACTCAATCAAGTGATCGACCGATCCGGATATTGGACTGATTATT
>NW_022639773.1:38216-38595 GCF_010583005.1 Odontomachus brunneus | reverse complement strand
TATGGTTTCAAGATCATCCAGAGATCCAATTGGTTAAATGGCCTGCTCGCTCGCCAGATCTAAATTTAATCGAAAATATTTGGGCACAAATGGTTCAACGATGGGAACCAAAAAGGGAAAGGACGGTAGCAGCGTTAGTGGATCATGCGAAAGAAATTTGGGAAGAACTTCGGTTCCGACCAAATTATTTAGCAAACTTGATTGATTCGATACCTAATCGACTCAATCAAGTGATCGACCGATCCGGATATTGGACTGATTATTAAAAATGCGCTCCCGATGCTCCGCACGATCGGCTCCTCACGGGGCCAATAAAATGTTCACACTGCGCTTAAACGTGCCTACAGGCGTCTCACTCGCCTGTTTGTACGTGTAGACA
>NW_022639773.1:37668-38206 GCF_010583005.1 Odontomachus brunneus | reverse complement strand
TTGCGCTTAAACGTGCCTACAGGTGTCTTACTCGCCTGTTTGTACGTGTAGACAATGCGAGTGAGATAGCTATAGACTGCGTTTAAGGCAAAGATGCGATGCTTGGGTCGCTCGGTACGCGTCGTAGGCTGCCTATGGCACATGCTACCAAAGGATCCAAGCGCCGCATCTCTGATTTAAGAAGATGCTGTATAGCATCTCATTCTTGTTATTGTTATTTTTTGGTTTTTGTTATTTTTTGGTTTTTATTATTAAAAGTCTTCTCAATTTTTTTCTATTTTCAAGAGTGGAAACTACATTTTAAGGAAACTACATATTTTTAGTGGAAACTACATATTTTTAGTGGAAACTACATTTTAAGTTTTTTTCGTAAATTTCATGAAATATCGTTTTCTTGCAAATAAAAAAAGAATAAAAATGAAGTGCACGATTTCCTTCCGCGGAGTTACGGCGTCTCAAAGTTATCTATGCATTTTTAATCAGTTACTGTCAGTATTAATGTTACTCGATGCGCATCACAAGAAACTTGTTGATCGCA
>NW_022639773.1:37537-37658 GCF_010583005.1 Odontomachus brunneus | reverse complement strand
CCTTTGTTAACAAATATTTTATATATAATCATATATAATTCTGCAGAATTATATATGATTATATATAAAGTATTGTTTAATGGTTTTATATAATGATTTTATGATTTATGGTTTTATGATT
>NW_022639773.1:37066-37457 GCF_010583005.1 Odontomachus brunneus | reverse complement strand
GCACAACGTGCATTTCTGCTAAGGAGAAAAGAGGAAAGCGTGATACATGGATACTAGAGCGAGCGAGACACTTATAGAGACAGCACGGTGTCCTTATTGCTGTCTCGTTCATATTCTCTGCATTCAAGCGTTGAGTGAGTGAAACAGCTATTGAGGACACCACTAACAGCTATCACGTCTGCTGATGTTTTCTCTCTCGATCGGACGACGTGCGAAAAGAATGCAACATCGAAATATCTCCCACCACTTCCCCTACGTGCCTTCTTCGCTTCTCTCGCGTTGTACGTCAGACGTACAGTACGCCCTCCGTATACGCCTGTTGTCGCTTTCGACTATTTGACAGGCGTATACGGACCCGCCGAGGGACACCATACCTGCCTCTGAGTGTACA
>NW_022639773.1:34067-37056 GCF_010583005.1 Odontomachus brunneus | reverse complement strand
TACCTGCCTCTAAGTGTACAATATATGTAAAATAAAACCATTAACACCTGTTAATTGTTATCCATCGATAATTTTTATTGTTTCTCGGCACGAAGTGAGGTTAATGTGCTTTAACTAGGTGCATTAGCTATACATAAAAAACTTTAGAAGCCTATATTATTTTATTTCTAAATTTATTAACGATATAAATTAATATATACGTACCTTTCTTCTGAATTCATTGTTTGCATTTGTACACCGTTAAAATATTTCTTCTCACTCTTTCGCTCAATGACAATTATGCACTAAGTAGACTTAGTACTACACCAGTGTATTTCTTAATACAATTTTGCTGCTATTGGTCGAATAATACTACTTTTCATCTTTCTATCGTGCTTATACATTTCGTTCCGATGACTGTTGCTTGCAACGATACCTGTCGTTACTTGCAAGATACAGAATAGCTGCGGTGTATCGACGTCGATTGTGCAACCGACAGATATCGTTACTTATCGATTCGACAAATGTCGGAACCACGGGAACGGAATAGCAGCCCAGATCGTAATCGCCTAGTTTGTTCAATCGCCTTAGTGTTCTAACCGCCAGCTCGCTGTGGAGCCAAGTTCGGTTCCTAATCGGTACGCGAGGGACGTTGCTTTCTTCTAACATTCACATTAAAATAGGCGCACGCGGTCACAACTAAATAACAGTGTCTTTCTGACTTACGGTACAATCGTGAAGCGCATGATGAATTTTGTCTCATCGCAGTTTTCTGCAGCCTATCGTATGTCGGGCGTTGTCTGAGGTTGACGCTGCTCAGCAGGACTGTCTCTGCTCCCCGTAGTTCGTTGCACGATGGTTGGGGCAGGTCGGCTTAACAGCTGATGCTCTGTAGGGTCCGGTACCGCTTACGTCAGGTAATAACGGTCGTAGCTCTGACGGCCGTCCTATACCCGCAGTAGCGCTAGCTCTCTCTGTCTCCGTTTCGTCCCACAGTATTGTTAGTAGTACGTCCTTCTAGGCGTTGAGTGGTTTTTTTAGGCTTGTCTCCGTTTCGCCTTATGGTCCCAGTTTTTTTTGTCTTGGAGGGCTCGCAATAACTTTTTGAGCTCTCTCCTAGATTTTTTTTCAAGTAGACTTGTCTAATGTATTTACGGTGTAGTTGTTTTCTTTCGGTCGTGTAATTTCTCGCCTTTCCTTGAGATAGCCGGTAGCGTTTATCAATGGACGTATCTCCGACGTCCACTAGCTGACTCCGACGATTTCTCGTTCGAATTTTTCTTTCTTTGTCACTTACACCACCTTTTTCTTACACGTAATTCACTTTTTGTTCACAGGTAGCACCCAGGGCCCGGCGGACACCGATCCCATCGCTGCCATCAAATTTGTCGCGCTCTTCGTTGCTGGGTGTGAGCGAGAAAGTTCGAAATCGATGTTGCGGGCGCGGCAGGGTGTGTGGCGGTGGGAAGGATACGCTAAAGAAGAATGTAGCCACGTTTTATATAAAAAAAAGGCTTTATTATACCCCGTACTGTTGAGTTTTATTATAACTCCCGAATTCTTATAGTATGCGCGAGATGCGCGACGGGTACGTATGTTGCGAGCGAGAGACCGAGGTCTTAAAATCTGTCGCGGGTGGTCTCTCCGCTCTTTTATAATATTATTTAGTCTTGTCGGAGGGAGTGCCTTGGTAACAAGGAGATTACCATATTTGGTGATAATTCAGTGCGTTTCGACTCGAGGTCCGAAATGCGGGATGTGCAAAGTAGTGCTTAGCGCAGCACTTACACGTCCGCTTTCTTGTCGTAGCGTAGTCGAAACGGTTCCTCATGAAGCGTTTCGGCAGCGCTAATAATATTCGCGATTATAACAATGTGTCTCATGTACTTGTATTATAATAAATATGGACATTTTCACTGCAATAAGAGTATGGTACTTTTTTAAGTTTGTAATAATTTTTTTAAAGACACACATACATCTAATTAGACTATCTTTATAAGTAATATTAAATTTCAAATCTTTTAATCTACAAGCAAATATTACATGCTAATTAACGGTTGCTCTAAATGCAATATTACATACAAATTAACAATAATATGAATTAATCTTAAAACATAATGAAGAAATCAGATTTCCATATGATTTCAGTAAAGTTCGATATATTTCAGTAATTTTCATCAACATTTCAATGAGAGAATTTTCATATTCTAGCATGTAGAAAAATAAAAAAAATTATATTTTAATACATCAGTCAATTATCATCAATTATTAACAAAATTTATCAAGATTTCGTTATTTTGTCAAAACTTTTCACGAAGTTTTTCATTGATCAATAAATGAGATAGATTAAGTATTTATTTACAATTTATTATAAATTGTAATTTTTTCATCAAGTTTCAGCGCAATTCAGCAAAATTTTAAAAATTACTGTGAAATGTTTTTACGAATTTTTTTCATCAAAGTTTTAGTACATTTTTGTTATATTATAATATAATATTAGATAAATTAGATAATAAAATTATGATAAAATTGTACAGCATATAAAATGATTTGTACCAGGTCTGTAAATATCAAACCGGAATTTGCCCATAGATGACCCCAGCTGTCAATATAGTTACCGTCAAACCGCGTCATTGGCGCCATTTCCTTGTTGACATCTCTGACAAAGATTTTCAACTCACAACAATACAAGTTTCGAACAACAGCATAGTTTGTAATAGCGTTGAACATGTCGAATTTTGTGCCTGGAAACTACGATTTGCGGATAGCATTGATTTTCTGTTACCATTTGAAGAAAACTGCTGCAGAATCGCATCGAATGTTTGTCGAAGTTTACGGTGAGCATGCTTTTGGTAAATTACAGTGCTTTGAGTGGTTTAAAAAATTCAAAAATGGCGATTTTGACGTGAGAAACGAAGAACGTAGAAGATCACCGAAAAAGTTTGAAGACAGCGAATTGCAAGCATTGTTGGATGAGGATGACACTCAAACGCAACAACAACTCGCGGAT
>NW_022639773.1:33437-33872 GCF_010583005.1 Odontomachus brunneus | reverse complement strand
AGCTGTCAATATAGTTACCGTCAAACCGCGTCATTGGCGCCATTTCCTTGTTGACATCTCTGACAAAGATTTTCAACTCACAACAATACAAGTTTCGAACAACAGCATAGTTTGTAATAGCGTTGAACATGTCGAATTTTGTGCCTGGAAACTACGATTTGCGGATAGCATTGATTTTCTGTTACCATTTGAAGAAAACTGCTGCAGAATCGCATCGAATGTTTGTCGAAGTTTACGGTGAGCATGCTTTTGGTAAATTACAGTGCTTTGAGTGGTTTAAAAAATTCAAAAATGGCGATTTTGACGTGAGAAACGAAGAACGTAGAAGATCACCGAAAAAAGTTTGAAGATAGCGAATTGCAAGCATTGTTGGATGAGGATGACACTCAAACGCAACAACAACTCGCGGATCAATTAAATGTGACACGAGAAGCC
>NW_022639773.1:31364-33259 GCF_010583005.1 Odontomachus brunneus | reverse complement strand
ATCATGGGTAACTCCAGGCGAACCATCGACATCGATTGCAAGGCCAAATCGTTATGGACGGAAGACAATGCTCTGTGTTTGGTGGGACCAGAAGAGTATGATCTATTATGAACTGCTAAAACCTGGCCAAACCGTTAATACTGAAACACCGACAACAAATAATCGATTTGAATCAAGCTTTGCGTGAAAAACGACCAGAATATAAAAAAAGGCAACACAAAGTGATTTTGCTTCATGATAATGCACCATCACACACAGCAAAACTGGTCAAGGAAACAATTGAGGCGTTTAGTTGGGAAATACTTTCGCATGCGGCTTACTCACCAGACTTGGCTTCGTCCGATTACTATTTATTTGCATCGATGGGACACGCACTTGCTAAGCAGCGCTTCACTTCTTACGAAAATGGCTCGATGACTAGTTTGCCTCAAAAGAGCAACAGTTTTTTTGGCGTGGCATCCACAAATTGTCAGACAGGTGGGAAAAATGCATAGCTAGCGATGGGCAATACTTCGAATAAAATATTTTTTATCATTTTCATACAATAAACGTGTATTTTCTATACAAAAGTTCCGGTTTCATATTTACATACCTGGTATACTTCTATGACCTTCGTAATAGTATTTTGTTTCACATTTTCTGCGAATCTTACTACCACATGTGTTCATTTGTAATAATATCCTGTTTCACATTTTCTACGCATCTAACTGTCGACTGCAAATCGATGTGTCAGCACAAAAATGCTACATTGTGACGCATAAGAGAGAGAGAGAGAGAGAGAGAGAGAGAGAGAGAGAGAGAGAGAGAGATCTTATATGAATACTTTTGGACTGTACCTTTGATATAAATATCGGAAATTGACTTTTTAGATGATGCAGTATCGCTCGAAACATTCAATCGATATATAAGTATTCGATTGACTATCTACGGCGCTGTATCAGAGATTTGTTGAATGATTTGATCAAATGTATTTGCACAGTAGAAGTAGATATAGATGAAAATTAGATGAGTCTCATTTATATTATTATTATTATTATTATGCACCGCTTTAAGGATTTAGGTTGCTGGGGGGAATTTTGAAACGTATTTAAAGCGGTTCTTGGTCGCTCGTTGCATCAGTCGTTTTGCAACAAAGGCATTTAGTGGACAAATATTATTTTGAGAAGAATGCACCGTGCTGAAGGAAAACGTATGAACTATTACGTACCCGTGCAAGATAATGCTCCGCCGTACGAGAAAAAAAGGTAAATCTCAATAATTAGTTTCTTGTATTCTTATGATTTATTTTTAACTGTGTATTGCAACCGCGTTAAATTATTTATGTTTTACAGTGTATCGCAACCGCGTTGTACACCTCGTATTTTGGGACGAAGATAAGTAGGTGAATAAGGGGGGTTCTAAACCCTGGTCCTCTGAGGGGAGGTGCGGGGCGAGGGGAACTGCGGGCGCGGGGGCGACGTCACGCAGGAGAGGGGGCTTACCGACATTTCTTTTTTACCGACATATTACCGGTATTTTTACCAACATATTTATTTTTTACCAACGTATATATATTTTTACCAACATATTTATATTTACCAACATATTTTTTTTTACCGACATATTATTACCGACATATTATTACCGACATAATTGGTAATTTTTATTGACCCTGCGATCTGTTTTTACCGACATATCTTTCCACATATTTTTTTAACATAATATCGATATAATTGACCGTTTCATCAATCCTCCTCCCCTTTTCGACGTGTTCGCGGCCTTCCCCCTCCTCCCTTCCTGTTGGCAGCGGTTCGCGAGCGGGCCGCGCCACCCACTCGCCTTTCTCCCCCTTTCCGCCTAGAATATTCTCGAATATTCCAGAAAGATCTTTTGAGGAGAACATTCGGTCTCGAAAA
>NW_022639773.1:29673-30092 GCF_010583005.1 Odontomachus brunneus | reverse complement strand
TATCTTCAACAGCCCCCCGAAAAAAGAATTTTGTATAACATTAATAATTGTCACCGAGGATTATTTCCACGGTAGACACAGGTCCTACGCTGATCCCAATCTCCAAATATTTGTACGACGTTGCAGTCAGAGCATATCTGCGTCTCAGGATACGAACAGTATGGTACCGTACTTATACATGTTGTCGAGCGCCGCTAATCTGGCTGCTGATAACGAATTCTCTACAGTTGTAGTTGTACAGATGTAAAAATGATATACATATTTTTTTAGATAGGGCGTGACACAAGGATTTTTAGTTTGAGTTTTTTTGGAAAACTTTGGGAGGGGGGGACATAGGAAAAATAGAACATATAAAATCAGGAAGATTTTCAGCGCGCGTTTAGTCCAACCCTCAGACAATGACAAACATCGAACGCGAG
>NW_022639773.1:28289-29663 GCF_010583005.1 Odontomachus brunneus | reverse complement strand
AGCATTATCGCGAATACTCTATCTTACAATCAATGTGAACAAATGCAATCCGTTGCACGCGGGATGTCACCTCGAGTTACCGCGAATGATACAGCTGAAACGGGCTGTGATTAATGTCAAATCTCCGAACAATGCATGTTTTGTGTGGGCAATAGTTGCGGCTCTGTATCCAGCCGAAAGACACGCAGATCGCGCATCATCGTATCCTCATTACACGAACGTACTCAATATTCAAGACATTGAGTTCCCCATGAAAATTAATCAAATTACAAGATTTGAACGATTAAACGATATATCCATCAATGTATACAGCATCATGGGAGAAAAGAACGAATCCATTGTTCCGGTACGTCTTAGCGACGGAAAGAGGGAAAAGCATGTGAACTTGCTGCGCATTTCGGAACCTCGAGACCGCTACACGGGACACTTCGCCTGGATCAAGGACTTATCCAGGCTCATAAGTTCTCAATTGAGCAAGAAAAAAGTCAGAAAATACATTTGCGATCGGTAAGTACATTTCATGAATTCAATGTATCGGAAGTATGAAACGATAGTAAATTGCAATGTTTTTTTTTATAGATGCCTGCACTATTTCTACTCCAACGAGAAGTTAGAGAGTCACGCGGTAGACTGCGAAAAATTAAACGACTGTGCCATCCTGCTACCCAGCGAAGACAATAAATGGTTGAGTTTTAGCAATCACAGCAGGAAGGAGCGAGTTCCCTTTGTGGTGTATGCCGACCTAGAGTGCACACTGGAGAAGACGGTAAGTGAGAAGGAAGAGGAGGGATGTACATCGCACGCGTATCAGCATCACAAAGTATTTAGTATAGCATATTACTTGCGTTGCTCGTACGACGATTCGGTATCATATTTTCGGTGCCGTCGCGATACGGATTGTATTTCGTGGTTCGTCGAGCAACTAGAAAAGTTAGCACACCGTGTAAAAGAAAAGTTATCAACCAATGTCGATATGGAAACTTTATCGAAGGAACAGTGGGCGGCATTTCGTAACGCGACGCAATGTCACGTGTGCGAGAAGCCATTTGCGACAAAAGATACACGCGTACGCGATCATTGTCACTTCACCGGACGGTATAGAGGTCCCGCGCACTCAAACTGTAATTTAAATTACAAAAATTCATATCATATTCCAATAGTTTTTCACAATTTATCTGGTTATGATTCTCATTTTATTATCAAAGAAATAGCTAACGCATTTGAGGGGTCAATCAATGTACTACCGATAACAAAAGAAAAATACATTTCCTTTACAAAAAAACGTCCAAGATACAGCAGATAAATATAAAAATATTGTAAAATTGCGTTTCATCGATTCCTATAAATTTCTCAGCAGCAGTCTCGACAAATTAA
>NW_022639773.1:27944-28233 GCF_010583005.1 Odontomachus brunneus | reverse complement strand
AAAAATTGTACGGTCAGAATTTTCACAATTATCCGTCGAAGAATTTGATTTATTGACGCGAAAAGGTGTCTTTCCGTACGAATACGTGGATTGTGTGAATAAGCTGCAGGATGTGTGTTTACCGCCGCGAGAATCGTTTTACAGTTCGTTGACGGGCGATACGGTGTCCGAGAGCGATTACGCGCACGCTGAAAACGTCTGGCAACGATTCTCTATTCGAACCTTGGGCGAATATAGCGATTTGTACCTGAAGACTGATGTCTTGTTATTGGCCGATATTTTTGAAAAT
>NW_022639773.1:22294-27934 GCF_010583005.1 Odontomachus brunneus | reverse complement strand
TGTATCGTAAAGATATACCGCGTGCTTCAATTTGCTCAATCTCCATGGTTCCGCGATTATATCGAATTAAACCCACAATTTAGAACGCGTGCAACCAATGATTTTGAAAAAAATTTGTACAAATTGATGAACAATGCAGTATTCGGCAAAACGATGGAAAATGTTCGCAATCATGTAGATGTAAAACTGTTGACAAAATGGGATGGAAGGTACGGTGCTGAGACAATGATCGCAAAACCAAATTTTCATAGTAGAAGCGTTTTCGCCGAAAATTTAGTTGCCGTTGAATTGCGCAAACTTGAGGTGAAATTTAACAAGCCGATCTATGTGGGTATGTGCATACTCGATATATCAAAGGTTTGTTTGTATGAATTTCATCACGAGTACATGTATCCTCTGTATCGCGACAAATGTAAAATAATGTACACTGACACTGACAGTCTTATTTACAACATCAAATGCGATGATGTATACGAGCACATGAAACGTGATATTGCAAGGTTTGATACGAGTGATTATCCCGCTGACAACGTGTACGGTATACCGCTTGTAAATAAGAAAGTTCCGGGTTTGATGAAAGACGAAAACAATGGAGCGATAATGATGGAATTCGTCGGTCTCAGAGCGAAGATGTACGCGTTGAGAGTGAACGGTAAAAGGGATACAAAAAAGGCCAAAGGCGTTAAGAGTAATGTCGTAACGCGAACGATAACTTTTAATGATTATACACAATGTTTGAAAGAGGAGATTGAAACGACTCGCCAACAATCATGCATTAGATCAAAATTGCACGAAGTGTACACAATGTCCGAAGCGAAAATCGTTCTGAATCCGTACGATGACAAGCGATATATCGTACCAGAATCAATTTATACGTTACCATGGGAACATTATCGTATACCGCTATAAAAAAAAATGTATATATTAAAATGTATATATATTACAAGTGTACCCCGATTAAGTTAAAACATATATTAGGTTAGGATATATGTCGAATGCGATAAAAAAATATATTTTTATATAAAAAATAGAACTTAGTTCGATAGCAGCCTGCGATTGGTATTGTTAATAATGGTTCAAATTACAAAAATTGTTTATTGATTATTTTAATACAATAAAATACATTTTTACAATATATTATCCTTGTTTATCAATGAGTTGTATGAATTGTTAAATCCCATCCTTCACCATTATGGAATGACTTTTCTCGTGCTTATGTCTATGTGTATACTGATTTAACTGTAATATTCCATTATTTATTTATCTTTTTTCATAGATTTACTTTCTTCTACTTTCGCATCAGTATTTTTTGTCTTAGATTTACTTTCTTCTACTTTCGTATCAGTATTTTTTGTGTTAGATTTATTTTTTTCTTGTATCATATCAACTAACAGATTAATGTTTTGATGAAGATCATTCATACTCTGTATGTTTTTCGCCCTGATTACTTCCTGTTCAGTTTTCAACGTTTTACTATTCTCCTCCAATCGATCTTTCAACGTTTTAATATTCTCTTCTAGTCGATCTTTCAACGTTTTAATATTCTCTTTCAGTTGATCTTTCAACGTTTTAATATTTTCATTCACATGCTTTGCGATCTGCTCTCTCCACACTTTAAAATTCTCATCCACATAATTTTTGTGTGCAGCGTCATTGAAGGCTTCCGGCCACGTTATATGTCGTATTTTGATCCCTTTTGTATCAAAGAATTTACGGTCGGCAGATATACAAAGAGTATTATCTTGTACATATCGTTTGCTCGCAAAGTCGCGCAAACTATCAGTCGCAAATTTTGCGAAACGCTCTTCCACATATTGTTTGGTTGCAACGTCACTATCGGCTTCCGGTTGTGCTACATGTTGTATCTTGCGAGACTTTGCGTCAAAATCTTTAGCCGCGTTTAGACAAAGGGCATTTTTATGTACATAACTTTCAACGTATTCATCCCATCGTTCTACAGGAACAGTTCTGAAACTGTTATTCTTTCGCGATGTTCCAAACTTATCCATCGACATTTCGACACGAGCAGTATCGACTGACTGACTCGTGTCAACGCTGCGCTGCTTAATTTATAATGAGGCCAGCTTCACGGAGTTCTTCGATAATTGATAAAATTTCATTGCCGTGAACATTGTTGCCAGCTTTACGCGAAGCTTCCAGTAATCGTAAACGATCCACCAGCTCGTTGGAATGATTCCAATACGTATAATCGATTTTGTTTTCGTTTAACGTCATCACATCTCGCGATACGGAGAAGCCTTTCCCTACCGCCTTATTGCTCGACATGTGTGATACCAGAGGGCTTATTGTATTCTTATACTTGTACCTTTTGTTACCGAGTATAGGATTTAGAGGGTTGTAGCCGCGTATGTGAGCATTCGTCGCCAGCAGTATACTTTTGTGGGAGCGGTGCACTTGGACACAGTGCATTTGGACACAGCCAATCACAGCACCGTGTGATTAGAGACATTTGTAGGGTCCCTTGGAACAGCGACTTGTGATTGGACTGTGTCCAATTGCCCCGTGTCCAAGTGATATACACCCTACTTTTGTACTTGTGTTTGTCGGCCTCGGTGTACACGGTATCGTCGGGTATTCTCTTGAATATCAGTTCGTAAAGACCCGGTGTTCCCATATATCTTGTTCCATCAATGATTATATTATCGTCTCTGTCCACGTCGATGCGTTTATCACCTAGCGTCAGTTCATCATTATCGAAACGTACCCCGTAAACGTGATCTATAGTTGTATCTTTTCCACCGCTTAACATCGCTCCAAAGTATTGTTGTCCCAGGGGACCAAGGTGATCGCGCAACGTTTGTTGTCCCGCGCGCGTTTGTAACTGATGTCTAATGGATGTCGCGAGCGGCTCATCCGGGGTTTCGAAAACAGTATTCTCATCATCATCAATGGGTAGAGTGTCGTTCGATTCATGCGGTTGCTCGTATAGAGGTGCTTTCTTCGATGTAAGATATATCGGAGAATCGTCTAATCGTATCCGTTTTTTTGGTGAAGGCAATGCGAACGTATCTGAATAATCCCACAACATATCCAATAATTTCCCACTTTTGTCATGTGCATCTTTTCTTTTCGGTTTTGACATCGCACTCTTTGCTTCGACGTTCGTACTCACCGATGGTGCTCAGTTTTAACACCGACGTTACCCTCTACATTTGCGGTACTTTCCGCGATTTGTTTCAGAGGTTCGACCACGGGTTTAAAATGTCTCTCCAATGCAACATCTTCCTCCATCTTACCGGTTTTCAAAGCGTGATACTTCTTGCGAATCGATTTGCTCGTTCTCGCAATCTCCTTCGCTATCTTCTCGCGATCCTTGATGTTCATGCTACTATTGATCATCATTGATGCGTTTTCGTGGATATTGAAGCGACGTTAGAACGGTGTTGAAACGACGTTATATAGTTAGAACGACGTTGAAACGACGTAGGAACGATGTTGGAACGATGTTGTCACGTTACAACGATGTTGGAACGACGTTGAAACGATGTTAAAATGACGTTGGAACGGTGTTGGAACCACGTTGGGACGATGTTGCCACCTTGAAGTAACAACGACGATTGTACAACTCACAGCGTAGCAAAATCGTTAAATCTTTTCCTATATCGACCATTGTTCATAGAACTGTCCTTATCAATCACTGTAAAGCCATATTTAATCGACTTTCTGAAAGCATGGTCCTTTCGTGGTTATCGATTGTTCGCGTCAAAACGAATCTGTTAAGAGTGCCACTATAGATGTGCGGATAGAATTTGAGTGTAGAGAGAATATACCAGCGAATACTACCGCATACTGTCTGATCCTGCATGATCGTGTAGTTGAATACAGTCCACTAACCAACTTAGTGCGCAAAATCAACTAACACATTGGAAAGTATGAGAAAAAAATAATAGGAAACATCAAAAGGCTATACACGACATTTTTTTCCTGAACGTAGGATTCTACGAACATGAACTGCATCGTGTTAATAACCCTGATGTATACCTGGTGGAAAAAGTATTACGCAGAGAAGGTGACAAGGTTTACGTGAAATGGTTGGGATTTAGCAATTCATACAACTCATGGATAAACAAGGATAATATATTGTAAAATGTATTTTATTGTATTAAAATAATCAATAAACAATTTTTGTAATTTGAACCTTTATTGAAGTCTAAATTAACGCCACGCGTATTCGATAGTAAGGATAAGCATTGTGCTTTACAGAATGTATTAAAAATATTCAATTGGTGGTTTCAGCGCCCCGGAGAGAGTTGTAAACCTTTATAAATAAACATTTTTTTAATGTATTAATGTTTCTCTTTTTATTTCTTCTTTGTTAACTTGCTCGTTTTGGATAATTTTCTGAAATTATATATATTATTAGCGTATAAAAAAAGTGATTTTAAAATAAGTCGTAATTAATATTTTACTGATATATGTAAACTTACCCACGTCGTTATTGACGTCTTCTACCGCTGTTCTTATAGGCGAGAAAATCACATGTTTGTTCGAATTTCCTGGGCTATGGAAAATAATAATCATTAATTTCATATATTTTTCTAGTGTATTGTAGTTTTTATAATTATTACGATATTTTCGCTTATCTAGTATGGTTGAGTACAACCCCGATCATACCCCAGACATCCTCCATTTCCTCCCCAAAATCACGTCTGATTATGAGGATTTCCCTCACAATTTCTTGGATCCGATCGTTACAAAGTCTTCCGCTGTTAAACAGCAACACGAGTAGCATGCTGCTGCATTTGCAAGCGAAGTTATAAAATAAATTACAGTTTTCCTCGTCGTCGCTTTCCGATACGCGAGATAAATATTTCTCGCGATCGATATTTGGGTCCGCGTAAGAACCCGCGAAGATACATTCGCGCACTAGAACACTTAATCGCGACACAGTATTCACGTGTTATGTTGTCGAGGTCTGTACAACTTGTGTTTTCGAAAGATAAAAATCTTCCTGATTTTATATGTTCTATTTTTCCTATGTCCCCCCTCCCAAAGTTTTCCAAAGAAACTCAAACTAAAAATCCTTGTGTCACGCCCTATCTAAAAAAATATGTATATCCTTTTTACAACTGTACAACTACAACTGTAGAGAATTCGTTATCAGCAGCCAGATTAGCGGCGCTCGACAACATGTATAAGTACGGTACCATACTGTTCGTATCCTGAGACGCAGATATGCTCTGACTGCAACGTCGTACAAATATTTGGAGATTGGGATCAGCGTAGGACCTGTGTCTACCGTGGAAATAATCCTCGGTGACAATTATTAATGTTATACAAAATTCTTTTTTCGGGGGGCTGTTGAAGATAAAAGCTAAATGGATGTTTCTTTTTACTTCCTATCAAAGTATCTATGTAGGCATACATTAGGTAAAATTCTTTTTTTTCGGGGAACCGAATGTTCTCCTCAAAAAATCTCGAATATTCTAAAAATATGCTAAAACGGGGACAAAGACAAAGGGTCGATAATATCAGTTAAAAAAATTATAAATATGCCGGTAATAATATATTGGTAAAAAAATACCAGTAATAAACACTACACATCATTTTCTCTTGCGCTGTAATGCATCATGGCTGACATTGCTTCATCGACATATGATTGCTTAATTGATTGGCTAC
>NW_022639773.1:15006-22284 GCF_010583005.1 Odontomachus brunneus | reverse complement strand
ATACCGGTAATATGTCGGTAAAAAAGAAATGTCGGTAAGCCCCCTCTCCTGCGTGACGTCGCCCCCGCGCCCGCAGTTCCCCTCGCCCCGCACCCCCCCTCAGAGGACCTGGGTTTAGAACCCCCCTTATTCACCTACTAAGATACGCTTTGACGTTAACGTCTTTTAAGTACTTGGAGATTGGGATCAGCATGGGATTGGTATCCACTGTGCAACTAGGCCTCGGTGACAATCGTGGCAATTAATTGGTCTTACATTCAACTTGGGGAGGATTGATGAACGTGAAGATATTTTATAACTTTTAACCAACCGAGGTGTCATTCTCTCCGCTATAGATTCGCGATTTGGCGATGGAATGCTGCACGATGTATGGCAAGAAACTTTCAAAACTCACTGTTTCGGACTCATCGTCAAGTAAATATTCTCTAGGACAACAAAGCAATTGCACAACGATACCGTTCAAAACACGCGTATATCTCGCCTGTACGAACCGCGATGTTGATATCAACAATAATATTTCTTCGTACCGTGTGAGAACGAGTCACGCGACGCGAGAAAAAACAACGTGGTTATCGTCGGATATCGTCTTTGTCTCGCCACGATAAATTACCGAAATCCGCTTCCCGAAATTATTATTGTTGTTTTCTTTCGGTTAACAAGGCGCGACCTATACCGCAATAGAAGTCTCGTTGCTGGCCAGATACCTTTTTTCGTTATTAGCAGCGAGACCTTCTTAATGTCGATAAAATTGTAAGATACCGAGATACATTTTGGAACAAGTGCATCGATTCTTATATCGCGCGTATCGCCTATCGCCTGCCTCACATCGAATTACATCCGAGACACCAAATAAACGGCATTTGTTAGAACAAAGAGAGTCAACATTATTACATCCGCCTTGGCGAACGAGCCTTCCTTACAAGGTGACACCAGCGTCACAACACTCACATTATCCAGTAACTGCATGTACTTGCAACCAGTTATAGTGGAACATTTGTTTACTCTCGAGCATTGCATTGACCATATGTACTCATGGGTATATGAAAATACACATATTATTAATACAAAATGATAATAGAAATATATTAATAGAAATTTTGTAAAAATTCTTCGAGAGAAGAATATTACCGAAACGGATAATGCGATATCGACGATACGCAATAGCGGGGACTTTGACGGTGGTACACTCATCGATTGCAAGCTATTGGCGTGTGCAATGAATGATATTATGTATGAAGTATTGAACAAATAATCTGTACATGTAACAGTTTCAAAATATATAAATTGTAATCCCAAGATCTGTTGCTTATTTCTATATTACTTTTTTTCCCATATTTCTCGATACACCACAAATAGTCTTAAAATGTTATCTGGTCTTTTGCGGAGCACAGTGTACGTGCTCATTAATAATAAAAATATCATGTGTCACATTCTTCTTCTTGCGCATCGTACTGTCGAATGCATACGTTTGCAAAATGTTAGATTTTGCAGCTGCGACGAAAAAAATTTACGCCGCTAAATACGCGAGCGGACGGTGCGGGCGGTGCGGGCTGTCACAAAATCCGCCGCAAAAACCGCCGCAAACTGCCGCAAAGTACGCCGCGGATCGATAAAATGATCTATCGAAAGAAGATTGAAAAAATTATATAAACATCGGTATATAATATCGGTAATTACCGATCAACGGTATTATGTAAATATGTCGGTAAAAAATTATGTAGATATATATGTTGGTAAAAAAAATTATGTAATTGAATGTTGGTATATAATATCAGTAATAAATTACCGACCGTTGGCCAATCATCGGTATTATGTAAATATGTCGATAACAAATTATGTAAATATATGTTGGTAAGAAATTATGTAATTGAATATTGGCATATAATATCGGGAATAAATTACTGACCGTTGGCCGATCATAGATATTATGTAAATATGTCGGTAACAAATTATGTAAATATATGTTGGTAAAAAATTATGTAATTGAATGTCGGTATATAATATCGGTAAAAAATTACCGACCGTCGGTATATCGGTATGCCTTCCAATCACCGAGCGCTGATAATACCGGTACCCCTCTCCCCCCCGGTGACGTCATAGCCCCGGCGGTACCTCCTCGTCCCGCACCTCCCCCAGAGGACCTAAGTTAGAACCCCTATACTATACCTACTGATTCCGATCGGAAATGCTAGGTTCCGACTGGTAAGTGTCCGACTATGATTCCATTTATGCATTTGTGCTATTATGTATTCCGAGCGGAATTGGCTTTCCGCACGTTGTAATCGAAAATAAACGAGACAAGAGGAAGGAGTGAAATTATTTACTTCAACCAATCGCAGTATAGAAAAAATAAATATAATCATGGAACCTATTATGAAACTGGGAAAAGTTTCCAATTGGAATGATTCCGTTTTCTGACAATTATGCTATTATGAACATTCGAATTGTATCCGAAATGATCGGAAAGTTACCGACACCTTTCAAGCAAGCGGAAAGTCGATTCCGATCGGAATAAAGTTATAGGAACCAATAGACGATAAGCAGTGAACACATTTACGTAAAACGGTAGTAAAATTGTAATATATATAATAATATTATAAAGGTTATGTGAACTTCATAATTATTTACGTTTGTTCCTTTTATTATTCTCCACTCTTGGGCGATTACAGCGACTTGTATTTAAAAACTGATGTCTTGTTATTGGCAGATATTTTTGAAAATTTCCGTGATAGCTGCATCGCAAGTTATGGACTCGATCCCGCGCATTATTATACTCTACCAGGGTAGCGACCATGAACCTTTCACGTGAACTTCATTTTCATTTTTCACTTTTCATTGTAAGTTATTTCACATGAAAAGTGAACAATGAAAATGTGGAAAGCAATATTTATGTAATATAAATTATTAAAATTAAAATGTAATTACAGTATACACAATGTAATATATAACACATTAATAAGCATTGTACAACTTAAATTTATAGTTATAATATAATAATACAATATGAGTGAAATAAAACGTGAAATATTTCACGTGAACTGTTTCAGTTTGCTCGTATATGTTCTTCTTTACTCTTTTGTAAATTGTGTAAGTTTCCATGAAAATTTTTAAGCATCAAACGATGCGGTTTAAATGTGAAAAATAATGTAATACTATACTCGCATATTATATACAAAGTAAATAAAATTTCTTATAGTGACTTTAATTTTTATGATTATACGAAAATTGGCATTTGACATAAGAATCCTATGTCCATTAAAAATGAACAACGAAAGCCAATTGAAGCGTGATGACGTATAGGCAGTGAAAGCATACCGACGAAGTTTGCAAAGTTAAGATACGTATGCATCAGAAAGTTAAAGTGTAATATATTATAAATTGTATGCAATAAGTAAAATGTAAGTTTATTTTATGTATTGTGACGTGGTGGCCCTGAGGCACCATCAGGGCACAAGGACCAACGCGGGTCAACATGCGCCTATATTGTATAGCGCCGATGCCGTTTCGTGAACGCGAGGCCGACCGCCAGTCATGGAAAATGTGGCAAAAATTTAGTGAAAGTAAGATTGGAAGAGTGGATTGGTCCCGCGCCCCATGATTGTGTCCCCAAGCTCCCTCAGCCGACCCGATGGAGGAGGATTCGACGGACAGCGTGGGATCGGAGGGAGACAAGACGAGTCGCCATCCTCATCAGGGATCACGGTCAAATATGACTCAGGTACCGGAGCTTTAACTTCTAATCGCTTAGAAATAAGAAAGTGTTATCGTCCTGAGTTTGGTTGCCGCCGGCGGTATTTATGATTTCAGCCAAAACAAGAGGCGTAGAGGAGAGCCGCCGGAGCGGAACAGCTGACGGCTGACAATAACGATTCCGCGAGATCAGGTGTCGATGGCAATAGGAAAAGAGAAAACAAAGGCGACGGCTAAAATCGCGGTGATTGGAAGAGGCCGAGAAAGAAAGAGAGAGAAGGAGAGAGGGAGAGAGATAGCGACGGGAGCAAAGAAAAAGAAGAAACAAAGGCGAGATCGGGCTTGTCCTTTTGGTACCGAGATACGCAATCGGTCGGTGAGAGAATTTTTGATGTTACGGCGAGTGCCAATATCGTATATCGAGAGCGAAATATCGTAACCGAGCTAACCCTCTCGAGACGGAGTACCGTGGTCGAAACCTATCGAGAAGACGAGCGAGGGCATCTGTGACCAGCCGACAACCGGGAGCTAATACCGGAGGGCATCCACGAGGGTCAAGGCGAGGAGCGAGCTACGATAATCTGTAAGATCAACCACTCGTTTCCATTTGTAGCATGCCCGTCATCGTATCGTCCATAACAAGGAGTGGCCGTGTGAAATTGAAAGAAAGTCGAAAATTGTAACACATCGTGACCTTAGAGAATAGTTCGCAAAAACCTTGTATATCGTATCGCTAACGGATCTATCGTCGGATCTTTGAAACTGTGCGAGCATCGGAACGAGTGTGTTCCGATAAAATAAATTAAATAATTACCGTACGATTGGACCGCCTAACTTTCTTTGCCTGATATATGCTCCTTTTCCCAACACCCACTCCCATCTCCGACTCTAATTAATCTAGAGCTAACTAATAGTTAAAAATATTAATGGCACATAAGGAGCTAGCACGGATGTCTTAGTGCTATTAAATACTAACATAATTTTAATATTAATATGATTGTGGGAGGATAAAAATGTCCAGTATGTCAAACGCACGTATCGAAATTTTCTCTTCGACTAACGTACGCGGAGAATCAACCTTCCATACTTAAACCGATCCTTGAGTCCCAAATTTTAAATATATATTTTAATTAAAATCTCAAACCCCCATAAAACCGAAGACTCAAATAGATTCCTTTTTTGTATATGTTGCGAAAAAACTGCCTCCGCCAGGACTCGAACCTGGAACCTCCCCACTTTCCTTCTGTGCCATTAATATTTTTCACTATTAGTTAACTCTATAAAGGAGCGTTCTATTATTTCGGTTTAATCTAGAGCTGCCGGCTCCGTAAGTTCTCGATTTTCTCGACTTCGTAGTAGTGACGATTTTTGGTGTATAAATTGGTGAGGAGGTGCAGCCTTACCACACCTGGTGCCCAATTTCGCGTACGAATATCGAGGTCGAGGATCGAGGACAGCGGAAATTTGTCGACGCGGCGGACAAATGGCTGTCCACCTTAACTAATGAGAAAAGTCGTCACAGTATTTATTGCATAAAATAAATTATAATTAATAATATAAAAATAAATAATTATGTAAATTATTTGTATTTTATGTATTATTTTATATGAAATATATTTTCTGTAGATTTAAAATATTAATATGAATAGAATATTCTATCTTTTAATAATTTATCTTAAAGTAATCCCAGATAAGCAGACTTCCAAGGGATGTTCTAAAGACACCACTATGTCTTAAAAATATGCTGAAAAATTCTAAAAATGTCCATTGCAAATTGGTGTTGTCTTGAGTATATTGTAATATTTATTTTACTTACAAATTCACGTTAAATCTTTCATTTTTCACGAGTTTAGTGAAGATTTTCATCCTTCACGAGTTTATTACAAAATTTTCACTTTTCACGAGTTCACACTAAGGGAAAAGATTCATGATCGCTATCCAGGATTTACATAGGTTGCAATGTTGAAACATACCGACATAAATTTCGAACTGCTCACCGATATTGATATGATCATGTTCATCGAACGCGGTATACGCGGTGACCTAAGTCAATGTTCGGATAGATACGCACACGCCAATAACAAGTACATGCAGTCTTACGACCCATCGAAATTATCGTCGTACTTAATGTACTTTGACGTAAACAATCTGTATGGATGGGCAATGTGTCAACCATTGCCTTACGCCGAGTATCGATGAATCGACAACGTATCAAACTTTGACGTATTCTCAGTCGCTATCGATTTGCCTACAGAATACATTCTCGAGGTCCACTTGGAGTATCTGCAAAATTTGCATGATGTGCACACTGACCTACCGTTTTCTCCAACGCGCGATAAGCCACCCAGCAAGCGTCAGGAGAAACTTCTCGCGACTCTATACGATAAGCAGCATTATATTATCCACTACCGCAACCTGCAGCAGTGCACACGCCACGGTCTTCGTATTACAAAGATTCACCGCATGCTCCAATTCGCTCAATCTCCCTGGCTCCATAGTTATATCGAATTAAACACAATTTAGAACGTGTGCAACTAATGATTTTGAGAAAAATTTGTACAAATTGATGAATAATGCGGTATTCGGCAAAACGATGGAAAATATTCGAAATCATATCGATGTAAAACTAGTAACACATTGGGACGGTAGGTACAGTGCAAAGGCAATGATCGCAAAATCAAATTTTCACAGTATAAATGTATTTTCGAAAAACTTAATCACCATTGAATTGCGCAAACTCGAGGTGAAATTCAACAAGCCAATCTACGTGAGTATGTGCATACTCGACATATCTAAAGTTTGCTTGTACGAATTTCATCACGAGTACATGTATCCTTTGTATCGCGGCAAATGTAAAATAATATACACTGACACTGACAGTTTTATTTACAACATCGAATGCGATTATATATACGAGCACATGAAACGCGATATTGCAAGGTTTGATACGAGCGATTATCCCGCTGACAACGCGTACGATATACCGCTCATATTAGGTGGTAAACTTAGTTCCTGCGGTTTTTTTATTTAAAAAACTCATTTATTTCGACATCAAAAGCAAAAAATACATTAATCGAAGTATTTTCTCTCGCTAGCTATTCATTTTTCCCATCTTTCGGGCAACACGTAGATTCCGCGACGATAGAACGATTGGTCTTTTGATGCAATCCATTCGTCGATCCATTTTCGCACATCCTCGTAATTTCTGAAGTGTGTATCCAGCAAGCCGTGCTGCATCGACCGGAACAAGTAATAGTCCGAAGGAGCTAAGTCTGGTGAATACGCTGGGTGCGAGAGAACTTCCCGCTCGAGCTGCATCAGTGTTTCTTTGACGGCTTTGGCAACGTGTGGTCGAGCGTTGTCGTGCAAAAGCATGACTTTACGTCGATTGCTGGCTACTGCTGGCCTTTTTTCCAACAATGCTTCATTCAGACGGTTTAATTGTGATTGATATCGATTCCACGTGATACATTCGTTCGGTCTGAGTAACTCATAATAAACGACGCCGTACATATCCAACCAAATGCAAAGCATTGCTTTGTGGCCATGAATATTTCTCTTTGGTGTGGATGTCGATGGTTGGCCAGG
>NW_022639773.1:6406-14862 GCF_010583005.1 Odontomachus brunneus | reverse complement strand
GCATTTGCGGTTAATTCGTGTGGTACCCATTTTCCCTCCTTTTGAATTTTTCCCATTGCATGTAGACGTTTGGAAACAGCCATTGGAGTAACATTTAAGAGGTAACACCACTCTGGAATTTTTGAAAAATCGATTATTTTTTGGCTTAAAATGTACATTAGGGTCATAAAAATGATATGCAATTGGTCTTATAACGAAAAAAAAGTCGATAATAAGCGGCCTTATTACCGACCGAGTGAAAGGTTTTTCGGGTTCCTGCCGTCATAGAGATGTTTCAGCGTTCCGAATCATTATTCGATATGAAATATGCCAACTACGTGGGAGACGGGGATTCTAAAACATTCAAGGGCATTATGGATTCACAACCCTATGAAGATTTTATCGTTAAAAAGAAGGAGTGCATTGATCATGTCCAAAAGCGGATGGGCTCTCGCCTTCGAAAACTAAAACAGTCAACAAAAGGACTTGGGGGAAAAGGCAAGTTGACTGGTAAGTTAATAGATGAATTGTCAATATATTACGGCCTGGCAATTCGCAGAAATCCTGATTCAATTGATAAAATGAAAAATGATATTTATGCAACGTTGCATCACAAATTATCAACCGACGCCAACCCACAACACGAACGGTGCCCGCCCAGAAAGGACTCTTGGTGCTCGTGGCAGAAAGCACGAAGATCTACGAAGAATTGAGTCGCGATGACCTGCTCCTTCGTTGCTTAGGCGGTTTCACGCAAAACAGTAACGACAGCCTGAATGCAACAGTGTGGTCAATGGCTCCAAAAACTGTTTCCAGTGGCAAGCACGTCCTTGATACTGCTGTATACATTGCTACGGGCATATTTAATGATGGATTATCAAGTGTGATGAAGGTGATGCAGGGATTGAGCATGAAAATTGGACCCAATTGCTATAATTTTTGCATGGAAGCAGATGAGCGCCGGATCAAACTTTCGGAGAGATCCCTTTCAGAGGAGGCTAAAAAAGCGAGAATGTCGTTAAAATCGTCCAGGAAGGAAGAGCAGGAAGCGAGCATCAATTTAGAAGGCCAAATGTATGGAGCAGGCATTGTAGATGGTAAAGGTAAAATAAAATTTTCAACAATAAAAGGCCTTGAAAAACTTTAAACGCCATTATCTCAAAATCACTTTTTTCGAACTGGGCGCATTGCACAAAGACCGTTCCACCGATCGATTTCAAATTTTAACAGTAACTTCGTAATTACGTTCTTCAGAGAAGTACGTAGCCGTTTTTTGATTGAATGTAAATTTTTTTTTATAAACAATTGACTGACACATTTTTAGGTCAAAAATCGATTTTTTTCTTCATTAGTGCACAGTTTCTACAAAAATCAATTAAAAAAAAATCGCTACGTACTTCTCTAGCCAATAACATCTAAATTAAGAAAATTTTTGGTTTATTGTTCCAGGTCGAAAACTTTTCAAGATATGTGTCCGCCCGTGGAGGACTTTTTAAAAAAAGTTATTTGGGAAATACGCTGTATCGCCGCCATTTTGTTTACAAATGTCAATAAAAAAATTTCTTTCTATACTTTAATATAATACATACTCAATTAACCTTCAAAAGGAAAATCCTATTCCTTTTCTTATTTTCCCACAATAAATTCACAAAATTAGGCCTTTTTTCAACCGCTAGAATGGTGTTACCCCTTAATGCTGCAGACAATTCTTGGAGCGTTTGAATAGAGTTTTTGTCCAATAATGCCTGCAAATCGGTGTCTTCAAACTTTTTCGGTTGGCCTGAGCGTTCTTTATCATTGACATCAAAATCACCACTCTTAAATCGCTGAAACCATATTTGGCATGTTCTTTCCGATGAAGCATAATTGCCATAAGCTTCGAAAAGCAATTTATGAGCTGCAGCTGCAGTTTTTTTCAAGTCAAAGTAATGAAGCAGCACATGTCGAAAAAACAACTTATCACGTTCCATATTTAATCAAAAGAAAAAATAGCACTGCTCGCTTAAATGAATCTCTTCGCACTGAATTTTATTGACAAATGTCTAACCTCTAAAATGCAGCCAGTTTCAGATGTCAAAATAAATTACACCTACAACTAACGTCATCTAACTGTGAGCCGCAGGAACTAAGTTTACCACCTAATATATAAGAAGGTACCTGGTTTAATGAAAGACCAAAACAACGGAGCGATAATGACGAAATTTATCGGACTTAAGGCAAAGATGTACGCGTTGCGAGTGGATGGCAAGAAAGACACGAAAAAGGCCAAAGGTGTCAAGAGTAATGTCGTAGCGCGAGCGATATCTTTCGATGATTATACACAGTGTTTGAGAGAGGAAATCGAAACGATTTGCCATCAATCGTGCATACGATCAAAATTGCATGAAGTGTACATAGTGTCTGAGACGAAAATTGCTCTAAGTCCGTACGATGACAAACGATATATCGTACCCGATTCGACTGAAACGTTACCATAGGGGCATTACAAAATACCATTATAAATAGAATATAAATCGTATATTTTATGTGTAAATAGAATATATTTTATGTATTACATATAATAAGATATAGAAAACATTATAATAAACAGTTATTTTTTACAACACATTATCCTTGTGTATCCACGAGTTGCATGATTTATCGAATCCCAGCTATTTTACATAAACCTTATCGCCTTTTCTGCACAACACTTTTTCCACCAAATACACGTTTGGATTGGCAACACGATGCAGTTCGTACTCGTAGAAACCTCCGACTACAGGCTGTCCGCGAGAATCTTCGAGCAGATATATCACAGGATTGGTCGCCTGCACCTTGACGATCCTAAACACCTCAGTAGTCCAATTGGGTATGTAACCTTTAGCAAAGACAGTATTGAACTTGCTCACGCGCACCTGGTCGCCCACTTTGAATCTCGCCGGAGCTGCAATCTTTACGTTGCTGTAGACCGTATTGAGGAGTTTTTTTAACGATCGTAGGAGTCACACCGATAGAACGCATAACGATGGTCCGACCGCGTCGTTGTTGGCTTCCGGTTGCGCTACGCGTCGTATCTTGCGTAACCTCGCATCAAAGTCGAAGGCGACCATGCACAGAGTGTTATCGCGTACGTAATTTCTGATTACTTCTCTCCACGTGTAACAGTCCATCGTCGATGGTCCTCTCTTTTGGAGCGAAACACCAAATTTATTGATCGACATTTCGATGCGAACAACGCGTATTATCGATGTGCGATTTAATTTATAACAAGGCCCGTCTCGCGAAGTTCCTCGATAATGGATAGAATTTCAATGCCGTGAGCGTTATTGTCAGCTTGTCGGGAGGTTTCCAGCAATCGCAGACGATTTATCAGCTCGTTGGGATAGTCCCAATGAATCGATCGCATTATCGTTCAGTATCATGGTACGCGGTGTGGCTATATCTCTGCCCACCATGTTGATCGATGTACAAATCATTAGGGGTGCAATTATGTTTTTGTACCATATTTGTATCCCTTGTTACTCAATAAGGGTTGTCTGTGAAGTTGGCACGACGTTTTACAAATTTTTAAAAAACAATGACCGTTCTACTAGCACTTTTCATAGTTTTAGAGTTCTGAATAGAAAATAAAAAAAGTACTGCATTTTTAATAGCGAAAAACAGCAAAAGAAAAATTGTCGTACTAACTTCGCAAAGCTAACACGACACGCCCTCCTCTAAAGTACAAGAAAAAAGTAAATATTACTACTTTTAGCAAGAGATTCCGACAGTTCTGATCGAGTTCTAATAAAATGTTCAATTAAGAAAAAAAATTTCAACAATTAGACCTTTTTTATAAACTTTGCATATTACACTCAGCACGACACTTCCGAGAGAAAACATCATGCATACCATATCTGGCCGTTCTATTGATAGTTCCCGTTAGTTCTAGCTGAGTTCTAGTCTTTACGATAAAATTTAAGAAGAGTTCCGGTAACTACCTATTTTAAATAATTTTTTAATCTTCGAAGTTAACCTTTCGACACTTTCGGAAAAATTGCCGTGTTGAACATTTCTTGCACTTTTAACAACAGTTCTCGACAGTTCTAACAGAATTCTAGTCCCTACGATCAAATTTAAGAAGAGTTCCAGTGGCTACATATTTTTAAATAAATTTTTAATCTTCGAAGCTAGCACGACACTTTTGGAAAAAGTATCGTGCTGAACATTACTTGCACTTTTAACGACAGTTCTCCACAGTTCTAACGGAGTTCTAGTCCTTACCATTAAATTTAAGAAGATTTCCGGTAGCTAACTATTTTTAAATAATTTTTTAATTTTTAAACATAGCACGACACTTTCGGAAAAAGTGTCATGCTGAACATTTCTTACACTTGTAACGACAGTTCTCGGCAGTTCTAACATAGTTTTAGTCCCTACAACCAAATTTAAGAAGAGTTCCGGTGACTAACTATTTTTAAACAATTTTTTAATCTTTGAAGCTAGCACGACACTTTCAGAAAAAGTGCAGTGCTGACCATTTCTTGCAATTCTGTTGATAATTATCGATAGTTCTAACAAACTTCTAGTCCTTACCATTAAATTTAAGAAGAGTTCCGGTGGATAATTATTTCTAAATAATTTTTTAATCTTTGAACATAGCACGACATTTTCGGAAAAAGTGTCGTGCTGAATATTTCTTGCACTTTTAACGACAGTTCTCCATAGTTCTAACAGAGTTCTAGTCCTTACCATTAAATTTAAGAAGAGTTCCGGTGGCTAACTATTTTTAAATAATGTTTTAATCTTCGAAGCTAGCACGACACTTTCGGAAAAAGTGCAGCGCTGACCATTTCATGCAATTCTGTTGATAATTATTGATAGTTCTAACAAAGTTCTAGTCCATACCATTAAATTTAAGAATAGTTCCGGTGGCTAACTATTTCTAAATAATTTTTTTAATCTTTGAACATAGGACGACACTTTCGGAAAAAATGTCGTGCTGAACATTTCTTGCACTTTTAACGACAGTTCTTAACAGTTCTAGTCCTTACCATTAAATTTAAGAAGAGTTCCGGTGGCTAACTATTTTAAGTAATTTTTTAATATTTGAACATCGCACGACACTTTTGGAAAAGCATCGTGCTGAATATTTCTTACACTTGTAACGACAGATCTCCACATTTCTAGCAGAGTTCTAGTCCTTAAGACCAAATTTAAGTAGAGTACTGGTGGCTAACTATTTTTAAATAATTTTTTAATCTTCAAAGCTGGCACGACACTTTCGGAAAAAGTGCCGTGCTGACCATTTCTTGCAATTCTGTTGACAATTATTGGTAGTTCTAACAAAATTCTAGTCCTTACCATTAAATTTAAGAAAGCTTCCGGTGGCTAACTATTTCTAAATAATTTTTTAAATCTTTGAACATAGGACGACACTTTCGGAAAAAATGTCGTGCTGAACATTTCTTGCACTTGTAACGACAGTTATAACAGAAGTCTAATCCCTATGACCAAATTTAAGAAGAGTTCCGGTGGCTAACTATTTTTAAATAATTTTTTAATCTTCGAAGCTAGCACGACACTTTCGGAAAAAGTGTCGTGCTGACTATTTCTTGTAATTCTGTCAACAATTCTCGATAATTCTAACAGGGTTCAAGTCCTTACAATTAAATTTAGGAAGAGTTCCGGCAACACCATCTGGCAACACCATAACCTTGAAATATTAGCGATTTTGTATCAGCATCATATAATTTATTTCGTTCGAAAATGTCGAGTTTTGAGCCGAATAAGCGTCATTTGCGGGAACTTTTGATTTATTTCTTTAATTTGAAAAAATCTGCAGCTGAAGCGCATTGATTGCTTGTAGAAGCATATGGTGAGGCTGCTTTAAGTGAGAGAAGTTGTCGTGAGTGGTTTCAAAAGTTTAAGAATGGTGAGTTTGACGTCGAAGACAAAGAACGTAGCGGAAGGCCGAAAGTGTACGAAGACGCGGAATTGGAAGCATTATTGGAGGAAAATTCGTGCCAAACGCAAGAAGAACTTGCACTTACATTAGGAGTGACACAACAAGCAATTTCACATCGTTTAAAATCGTTGGGAATGATTCAAAAGCAAGGAAATTAGGTTCCATATGAACTGAAGCCGAGAAACGTTGAACGCCAATTTTGCACATGTGAAATGCTGCTTGCCAGGCATAAACGAAAGGGTTTCTTGCATCATATAGTCACTGGTGATGAAAAATGAATCCACTACGGTAACCCAAAGAAGAGGAAATCATGGGGACCATGTGGCCATGCTTCAATATCGATAGCCAAGCCGAATATTCATAGAAAAAAACTTATGCTGTGTATTTGGTGGGATCAGCTTGATGTTGTGTATTATGAGTTGCTCAAACCGAACGAAACCATTACTGGGGCTTTCTACCGAACACAGTTGATGAGATTGAGCCGAGCACTCAAGAAAAAACGCGCCCACTACTACTCCAGATACGACAAAATTATTCTCCTGCATGATAATGCTCGTCCACATGTTGCGGCGCCGGTTAAAACCTACTTGGAAACACTCAATTGGGAAATTTTAGCCCACCCGCCGTATTCATAAGACATTGCTCCCTCTAACTATCACTTGTTTCCATCGATGACGCACGGCCTGTCTGAGCAACACTTCACATCATATGAAGATACCAAAAATTCGTGGATAGCCTCAAAAGATGAAGCGTTCTTCCGACGCGGTATCCTTATGCTACCAGAAAGATGGGAAAAAGTTGTGGCTAGCGATAGACTTTGAATAAAACATAAGGTACCGTTCTTTCACAATAAATGCCCAATTTTTTATAAAAAACGGCGGAGACTTATTTGTACTTCCAATATAATTCCTAATTTTCTTATGTCTCATAAACTGCTAGGTATCGAAGATTGTCAATACACAACTCCAAACTTTGGTGAATTTTCCCTCGATAATTTTAATCCCAAGCGGTATACCAAGCGGTCACCCCCATCTATGTTCTGACTCCGTTAAAATGTTGCTTAACCTGACGATCGAGCGGCGCACGGCAATTCCCAATGACTTCAACGATATTCTTACGATTTGCGTTTATATAATTTATCTTTATAATGTTCATAGTATATTATAACATACCTAGCAAACATCAAATAATATATAACTAGTTATATAACTTTTACTTGATGTTCGTTAGATAATTTACTAATAGATATTGAAACAACGCAACAACATTCGATATGAGATGAATATTGATGTAATGTAGTGAATCAATGATAATTACTTTTAGATTTTTAACAGAATGTTGTAATGATTAATCCAAACCAAAAAATTAAAAATCCAAGAAAATCCAAATTAAATAAATCGAATTACTAAATTTTGAAAGAAACTTTTATAAAATACTATTTAAAACAATAGTGTTGTTTCATCAAATGACATGATTTTCTTAAACGAAATATATGTTTTTATTTTTATCATTTCAAAAAATGATATTCGTTTAAGAATATATTTTAATGAATCAAAATTAAACAAGTACGAATATTAAATCTAAAGAAAGTATTTTCTCTGAAAAAACGGTATAAGAAGTTTAAGAAATATGTAATAAGACAGATTCTAGTATTAATGACTGCCATTAACAAGTACTATTCTAAGTACTATTCTATAAGCACTATTGATGTGAAACATTACTCAATTTGAAATATAAGTAACAAAAATAACTAGTAAATAAGTAAAAAATATTATATTATACTCGTCATATTTCTGAAATAGTGCTACAATATTGCTAAAGTAATATTGCAAATTAATGTTACTGCAACATTGCACTGCAATAAGCAATCTTGCAATGTTGCAGCAATATTGCTGCAAGCTTCTGTGCTATATGGGTTCAATGTTCCTAATCACCAAAAGAATATTTAAAAGAAATTTGAAAAACCATTTTTAAAAACGTTAAAAATAATAAGATATCCAAATAGTACAAAATATTTATAAAATATATTTACAAAATATTTATAAGATTTATTTGAATATTTTTTTAGATTTATTTGAAAAAATATTTACTTGGTTCAAAAGTAAATAAAATACAAATTAAAGCTCCTGGGGAGTCGCCGCGGCCATGTTGAATTGATGACATCAGAAACGAAGAAATCTATGTCAAGAATTCATACAAAGTATGAGAAAATAAAGAAATATAGACAAAATATGATACTTACAATCGATTAAGCACACTTCTAAAATACTCCGGACAGTCTCCTCGTGTTGCACAAATGAACACACAACGCAGAAAAAATTGTGGAATTTGGTCTAGTATCGGAAGGAAATGCACGGTATGACACTCTGCCGAATGTCACGAAAAATACGCTGTTACAGTTTGTGTCACACGACAAGCATACCGTTCGGAGCATTTCTATACTTATAAAAATATATAGAACCAAGTATCACCTTGCTACACTTTATATATATATATATATATATATATATATATATATATATATATATATATATATATATATATATATATA
>NW_022639773.1:4818-6077 GCF_010583005.1 Odontomachus brunneus | reverse complement strand
ATATATATATATATATATTAGACTTTGCATTTGAAAATCACCTTGTCAGTCAGCTGTGTTTCCACGCTTTTTAATTCAGTGTTTTGCAACGTGAGGCGCTGCGCAAGATTTCTAGATGTCATGATCGATCTAAATCCCGGGTCGATAACATACCACTTGATTATATGCTCGATAGATAACTGAAGCGAATTTTAGATTTCTGAGAAGTATTTGAGATTTGACAGTGCCTTCTTACGTAATTTTGTGCGTTGAATCGAAATTCGCAAGCAGAAATGCTCTATCATGCAAGGTTTTTGTTAGATAAAATTAGACTGATGAGCGATTCACACTGTGCCCGATGTTCGACATACGACATTAGATATCCAATAGGTAAACACTTTTCTGACACAATTCAATTTGCTATTGCAAAGTTTTCTTTTATTAAATATCGGACGTCATACGTCGGATATTGTGTGCAGTGTGAATCTTTCATCAATGTTGCAAGAAACACGTTTTACAGCATTTCATTGGTGATGAACTCGATGTGCGAAGGACTTCGAAAAAGACTCCAATGAAAGGTTCAACATTGTACTTTTCTATAAAAAAACAACAATCTTTTAAAGTTGATATCATCGATTCTATTATCAGTTTTGTTCGCAAAGGTGGGTGTATAAAGATATTAAATGGGAGGTAAAGCTCAATGATATCGGCTATAAACGGTTCCATTTGTTAATTTTAAAGTATACCCAGCAAACACAATGTTACTCAGCAATATAACTGTTATATAAGGGAGCGGTGCACTTGGACACGGTGCATTTGGACACAGCCAATCACAGCACCGTGTGATTAGAGATATTTGTAGGGTCCCTTGGAACAGCAACTTGTGATTGGACTGTGTCCAATTGCCCCGTGTCCAACTGATATACACCCGTTATATAACACACATGTTATATAACAGTTATATTATTGAGTAGAAAATTACATCTAACATGTATGTTACATGTATTAGGACCTTAACTTAGTTTCCGCCCGCAAATGTTAGATGGCAATGCAAACAGTTCTAGTAGTTATTACTAACGAAACAGGTAGTTTGTGATTAATTTCGACATTTCTCGATAACATTCAGTCAGCATACACAATTATTTTCCTAAACAACAATTTCTTTTGCTTTGTGAAAAATGGAACGCGATAAAGTGTTTTTTCGACATGTGCTTTTGCACTATTTTGATTTGAAAAAAAGTGTAGCAGAAGTTCATCGATTACTTGAAGAAGGTTATGGT
>NW_022639773.1:705-3662 GCF_010583005.1 Odontomachus brunneus | reverse complement strand
ATTTAAAAAAATTAATGTGACCTTGACCTGACCTTCGCTACGCAACCCAAGGTCAAACTGATGTGATCAGTAAATACATCTTTTTAAACGCCACAACTTTTGTCTGAAACATTTTTTTGTAAAACTTATATTTTTCCTGATATTCGGGCGTCCCGGTACTTTCCGAACACCCTGTATATTACATATGTTTTCATTATTTTATGATAAAATGCTTATATTATTTTATCAGAACAAATGTGTCTATAATGATGGTTACAAAATGATCGGATAGAAATAGAAAATACCTTTATGTAATGTAATCATACTTTTGTAACTAGTCTTCTGTATAATTTGGAATGTGACAGTTTTTATTCGTACTCTATTTCTCAATCTCATAGATAATTTTATCTTATATAATCATTATTTTTTTTATAAAATGCACCATCCTCTTCTAACCTAGACACACAGTTTTTATTATTAATATTAATACATATTTTAAAGTTATTTTCCAAAAATATGTTTTAAACGTTTTATAAACATTATTTATAAAGATTTAAAAAAAATACAAAAATCATTACTAACAATGTTTACAATATATTTTTGAAATGTTGTGGAAAATATTTGTAATATATTCCCTTATAACACAAAATATTCCCTTATAAAAATTTTTCTTCGTTTTTTCCTCATATTGCCCATATTTCTCATATTGCTCATATCACTTTTATCTGTTATATCCGTTTATATATCCGTTTATACACCGTTTATAGATTTGAAAGAGACACTTTTTTACATATCAGCACATTAATACGTTTCTCTTTTACTAATTTTTGAGTATTTTAACAACCTATACATATTTGTAACCTAAATCGTTTATAGGTCGTTTCAGGCTCCTGGGGAGTCGCATCATTTATCTCTTTTTAATGACGTCAGAAGCGAGATGAAGGCATGCTAAAAATTTCTGCAAAATACGTCGAGATAAACAGATATATCCACAAAACGACATTTGCGATTGATTAAGTACACCTCTATAATACTCTGTACACTTTCCTTATGTTCTAACAATCAACAGATAATTATAAAATAAATGTGACGTGCAATCGTCTTTTCTAAGCTGATTTTCTCATTATCTTGTCATATTAATTTTCCGATTATCTATTCATTTGTAGAATAAAAGGAGTATTTTAGAGGTGTATTTAATCGATCGTAAATGTCGTTTTGTGAATATATCTGTTTATCTCGACGTATTTTGCAAGAATTTATAGCATGCGTTTTCTCGCTTCTGACGTCATTTCAAAAAGATGGATCATGCGACTCCCCAGGAGCCTTCAAAGAAGGCCGACTGCCGGCACGCAGCCAAGTAGCAAAGTGACGTTTAAAGACGTCATTACACGTCATTAAGACGTCACTTTGCTACTTGGGCAGTAAAATGTCCTTGCGTGTGTCAAAACGCATGTTCAAACGATTGTGTATGCACGGACACTACAGAAACATATTAGCAAAATTCCTCGAATGTTTTGCAACATATTCATCCGTCGTGCGATATCCATTTGTCCGGCACATGAGGTTGAATATGTTTCAAAACTTCCAAGAAAGATATGAAGTACGTTCTTGTTCGCGTCCGTGACACACGCATTGACACACGCGATCACGTTTCACTCCATATCGGCAGAACGTCCACAAACGTCTTGTTTTTAATTTATGTTACAACGACGATGTTCAGCACCATTATAATAACGAAATCATACTACACATTTATTTTTTTTCGCGAAACGAAATGTTAACTTTAACCGACCTTACATATACTAATAATCGCAAACGTAGATATGTACTTACATGTTAGCGGTTATGTTACCAAGCGTTAACTGTCTCTTGGAAACTCGCGAAACACAGTAAGTGTAGCCCAGCCAAGCCATGCGCCATCGACCGGAACAAGTGATAATCGGAAGGGGCCAAGTCTGGTGAATACGGCGGGTGTGGTAGTAGATCCCATTTCAGCGTTTTGATGGTGTCCTGGACGATGGAAGTGCGATGGTACGAAGCGTTGTCGTGCTGCAATATCACTCGTTCGTGTCTCATGTCCCATTCTGGCCATTTTTCGAGCAATGCATGGTTCAAATTGATCAGTTGTTGTCGGTAGCGATGCCCATTGACAGTTTCGCTCGGTTTCAGCAGCTCGTAATACACGATTCCTTTCTGGTTCCACCAAACGCAGAGCATCGTCTTCTTTCCGAAGCGATTTGGCCGTGCCGTTGATGCTTCGCCAGGTGAAAGCCATGATTTTTTGCGTTTGGGATTTTCAAAATATATCCACTTCTCATCGCCAGTAATAATTTGATGCAGGAAACTCTTTCTTTCATGCCGCAAAAGCAAAATTTTGGAAGTGGCTCTTCGATTTTCCATATGTCTCTCAGTCAACTCATGCGGCACCCATTTTCCTTCCTTTTGAATTTTCCCCATGGCATGTAAATATCTTGTTTGGAAATATCTTGGCGAGTCATGTTTAATGCCTATGCAAGTTGATCTTGTGTTTGCGTATCATCTTCATCCTATAACGCTTGCAGATCGGCGTCCTCAATTGTTTTGACCTTCCGGAGCGCTCCTTGTTCTTAGTGTCGAAATCACCACTTCTGAAACGTTTAAACCAATCTTCATAGGTAGTTTTCGATGGTGCATGTTCGCCGTAGGCCTCCTCAAGCAGACGACGTGCTTCAGCTGCATTTTTTTTCAAGGTAAAGCAGAAAAGCAAAGCTTCCCGCAAATGCTGTTTATTTGCCACAAAACTCGACATCTTCATTGTTAGAAAAATATTTTTGCGTTGCGATATGTGTTGGTATTATGACTGGTTATTGTTGACAAATGTCCAAGCTATAAAAGAAACACAACTTTAGACATGTATGTCGACTACATGCGTCGTTAGTGTCATCCATGTGTGAAACCCGGAAACTTAGTTGCGCACCTAGTATATATATATATATATA
>NW_022639773.1:62-695 GCF_010583005.1 Odontomachus brunneus | reverse complement strand
CACACGCATTGACACACGCGATCACGTTTCACTCCATATCGGCAGAACGTCCACAAACGTCTTGTTTTTAATTTATGTTACAACGACGATGTTCAGCACCATTATAATAACGAAATCATACTACACATTTATTTTTTTTCGCGAAACGAAATGTTAACTTTAACCGACCTTACATATACTAATAATCGCAAACGTAGATATGTACTTACATGTTAGCGGTTATGTTACCAAGCGTTAACTGTCTCTTGGAAACTCGCGAAACACAGTAAGTGTAGCCCAGCCAAGCCATGCGCCATCGACCGGAACAAGTGATAATCGGAAGGGGCCAAGTCTGGTGAATACGGCGGGTGTGGTAGTAGATCCCATTTCAGCGTTTTGATGGTGTCCTGGACGATGGAAGTGCGATGGTACGAAGCGTTGTCGTGCTGCAATATCACTCGTTCGTGTCTCATGTCCCATTCTGGCCATTTTTCGAGCAATGCATGGTTCAAATTGATCAGTTGTTGTCGGTAGCGATGCCCATTGACAGTTTCGCTCGGTTTCAGCAGCTCGTAATACACGATTCCTTTCTGGTTCCACCAAACGCAGAGCATCGTCTTCTTTCCGAAGCGATTTGGCCGTGCCGTTGATGCT
>NW_022639772.1:198290-201203 GCF_010583005.1 Odontomachus brunneus | reverse complement strand
TCAGATATGCTTATTTCGTTCTGTATCGTTTCCGGGCTGACTACGCGTGTTTGTATGACTCTGTAGCACAGCCGGTACCTTGAAAATATTTTTCCGACATCCCAAAACACCCCCATAACGTTAGATCCGTCATATAATCAAATTCAATCGATTCAGTCGAACATTCGGCAACGATTGATATAACGAATAATGTTTCCCTCAAGACGAATAGTATATATAGGAAAATTGTTTCAAGTATTTTATTAGTTTATATATCAGCAATTCTATCACAAGTTCATTTTACAAACATTAAATTTACTTAAAATACATCTTGAGACTTTTAGTAAATATTTTCAATGGAAAATATTAAATTAAAACAAAACATGTTAGATTTTCTTACTATACAGAGTCAAAACTTTGATCTTCAATTTTTTTTCAATAGAATTTTTTAATATTTTTGTAAAGAGAAATTCTTCTTTTAAGTATATAGGATGTCCAGGCGGAGTAACAAGCGACATATATACGTTACTCCGCCTCGAAATTAGCTGTTTACTCATAGTTGCTAAGAGGTAAGCCATTTCTTTTACATACAGAACCTGTCCTACCGCTTCTTTTGCGCTATATTCTCGTTTATATATTTTAATTAATTACGGAATAAATATTGAAAAAAATTTCAAAATGTTATATAACTTTTATGATTATTTTCACCCGTTCTACACTCAGAAAAAAATTCTTGAAAATTTATTTGTAGGACAGAAATTGATTTCACAGAAACAAATTTTATTTCTTAGAAATATATTTTATTTCACGGAAATAAATTTTGTATCACACAAATAAATTTCCAAGTATCTTTTCTTCAGTGTACCCGTACACGGCGATTGCTCGATCAGTTACCGGACACCCTGTATAAGAATGAGCTTCTGTAAAATTTGTGATGAATATATCTAAAGATTATTATCAAGAAAATATTATTTGCTGAAAATAAAATAAACATTGCGCTTAAAAGAAGAAAAGTAAACTGAATAATTGGTTCTCTTAGCAGTAGAATGATATTTTTCTGTGTGTACTTAGCGCTTCTCAATCATAAGCATCTTCCATGATCTCACGATGCTTCGGAAATGCGGATATTACCCATAAAATCAACTGAGTATTCCAAAATCTCTTAATTAAAAAGTTAAACTCATTCTTCATTTCCCTTCATTCATATCAATAAACGTCAATGAATCGTCAATGTCATTTGATTGAATTTATTCGAAGTCAGTTAAACGGTCTGCAATGGAATTTGTTGAAATCAATAGTGAATTAAACGGCTTCCAGTTAAATGGCTCGTCAATTAAATGCAATAATTAATTGAAAAAGCAATGAATTGCTTTGCTCAACCAGACTCACCGCGTCTATGCGATTTTTTGAACTCTCCCTCTTCTGCACCACTTGCGTTTCATGTATCCCGGAATAACGTTCGCGGCTGCGCCGCGGCAGCATCTGGACATCTCGTCCTTCAGTCCCAATGGGTACGGCGTTTAATTAATCGCTCGTGTACGTGTCCCTCCTCGAAACATTGCGTGTTGTAATTGGAGGAGGACTTTGATCTCAATCTATCGCGCGTGACGCGATATAAGGTGCATTAGCGAGTCGCGGTTACGAATGGCGCGTTCACCGGTACAAAGCGGTTTCAAACGCGAACGCGTTGCGCGAGCACGAGTGATATTGCGCCGTGTCGGGCAGCTAATCGCCGGATAATTCGAGCGAATCGTCCTTTGCGTAGGTATGATTTAATCGACGCTATTACTTCATTCGGTGGACAAATCGAGACAGTCTGGAATATCTCAACGATGTTTCATATTTCGCGCGATTATTCGGATTGATCGACTGTCTTTGGAGAAGATCAAAAGAAACGTGGCTTGACGTGTTGCGAATTTGTCGACGCGAAGGTCGCAGTTAAAATTTTTACTACCTCGTTCGCTCTATTTAAAAATATTCGAAGTTTGCAATTTCTGTCGAACTTTATTCGTTGGACACTTTTATGAAGGTACAGGAGAACGTTATAAAAATAACGCACACGGGGAGACTTTTGAAATAAATATTGCTATAGAATTTTTTAATTGAGAAACATATCGATATTTTGACTCAACTTATTATCCCTCTTTTTTATATGTTGCTATTTATACTGTATAAACCTAACTTTATTAAAAATTAACTATATTCTTTAGTAAGATAAACTCCAGGAATAAACTTGCAGGAATAAACAGTTTATTCCTGCACTACTAAAGAACATAGCAAAATCGAATAAATTTATATGAATAGAATTGAATACGCGGAAAAATATTTTACTGTTTAGAAAAAAACTCTTTATTATAAATAGAATTTATTCTTTTCACGAACATATATAATCGAAGCATTTATCGAAGTAAAAGTTGTTACAACTTTATGTAGTAAGCAAATCAGAGCCTATGGTTTAATTGAACATTTTTGAGTGAAATGCTAAACTTAGCATTTAGAACGTGTTTTGAATAAATTTGATGCTTATGATGAACTTGTATAGATTCACGTATATGGAAACTTATGAAATACTCGAAACAAGCAACATTAATTTAAATGCAGTACATATTTTTCTATATGTAATCTACACATCATTGTCGCATTTCGACGCAAAGCTTTTGTCGAGATCGCAGAATAACGAGGAACAAAAGTTTATTTTAAATCCGTTTATTTCTTTTTCTGTCCCGTTCGATAAAATCTGTATGTATCGTGCACCATTATTAGCCCAGCGTATATATTCAGTACAGTCGCTTTGATGAGGCATTTATGAAAATGGAGGGTACGGCGTAAACTATTTTTAATGCAGAAAGAGCGCGAGAGAGCGAGAGAGAGAGAGAGAGAGAGAGAGAGAGAGAGAGAGAGAGAGAGAGAGAGAGAGAGAGAGAGAGAGAGAGA
>NW_022639772.1:135486-198260 GCF_010583005.1 Odontomachus brunneus | reverse complement strand
GAGAGAGAGAGAGAGAGAGAGAGAGAGAGAGAGAGAGAGAGAGAGAGAAAGAGAGAGAGAAAGAGAGAGAGACCGGGGACAAAGTCCGCGGGATTTTACGACGGGCGATTGCCCGGCGTTGGAGGTTTTTATTCCGATCTATTTTTGTCCATCTTTTGCCCCTTCCTCCGTGTGTAGCTTCAACAACGACCAGATGCGTTTATCGGTCGGCACTGAGTTATATTACGAACGATCGCGAATTCCGCGCGCGAAATGCGCGCGTCTGGCGCCTCCCTTGACGAGAGAGATCTGGAGGAATTTCCCGAAATCCCCATTATAAAGTCACAATAATCATGCCACTTGTTGCACACACCAAAAATTAAATAAATAGAGATGCCTCCCGTTTTGGTGATTAAGAGTGACTTTCGTCAAATTCTGATTAAGCCAATAGAGAATTAACCGGCAGAATTGTCAACAGCAATTTGTAGACACAAATGTATGTAATAAATGTATGTAATTTTTCGTCCAACAATAATAAAACAGCAATTTGCAGGCATGTGATTTTTCGTCCAACAATAATAAAAAAAAATCTGTGTATATTAGTAACATGTTTTCATAGTAGAAAATATAAGACAGTTTGTTGTTAAAACAAATAAGAAATTCTTTTGTGTTTTTTCTCTCTTTTTTGTATTTAAAATTAAAAAAATACAAATAAATTAAAATTAAATTTAGAAATTAGAAAAACATAAATATTATTCAATTCATTTAATTCAATGTATTTAAATAAATTTAAGTAAATTTATATTAATTATTTACTTAATATATCAATTTACTTAATATTATTTGACTTGTATGTAAATATACTTAAATTTAACTTATATTTAAATCTGTTATCAATCACTTATTCTACTCTGCCAGCATAGAATTATAGAATGATTTTTTTGTTATTGTTGGACGTCAAATTACACAATCAGAAATTACTGTTCGAAATTCTGCTAATTAATCGTCGATTAATTAATAGAGCGGTCAGAGTTTGGCGAAAACTACTCTATAAATCGGGATCATGTCTCTCAGCTGAGGATACGGTCGCGTCGAATCGACGTTATTCGTGGCGTTTCATTACGAAGCCACTCTAAATTGTAAATCAATAATGGCCTTGCACTGTCGTCAGTCGCGATTCATTCCGGGTAGGCAGGTTCCTCTTCGACCTAACGGTCGTCATAAATCACGGCGAACGAGCGCGGAACAAAACGTTGACGCCCCGCGTCAGTCCATTATTATGCCGTGCACGGCGAATCGCCACCATTCTTGCATAAAAATATGCAACCGCACACTCAGACGTTTGATTTTTCCTTCGACTATCGGCTACTGGCACGGCAACCGCCGTCTCAGTTTAAACGCCGTCGCTCGTTCACATCGTTTTTCATTGCGGCTCTTTATTGCACCCGTTCCGTCCGGCATTGCCAACAATGCGTCGTGCACTTGTTTACGAGGGACTTAACCATCCGGGGCAGACCGCCTCTTGCTCTTTTTAAACTAACATTGTGTCAGGAATCGCATGATTTATCGCTGAGGCGCGCGGCCGTCGTGGAGGACGAGGTTTTTCGAAGCGAGGTCCGGTTAATAACGAACGATTACGAAGATATCAGCTCTTTGTGTCGAGAAGCAGAACGATTGTTTTACGATAGCTAATTAATTGGAATAATTAAAAATTTCACGTTGTGAGCATTGTAAATATTCACTAGCTTTTGGCTACGTAGAAAGAATTTTATAATAAAAATTATACTGAGAGATATTATACTGAGAGAAAAAAATTTAAGAAACAAAAATATTTATTCGATGAGTACTATATAACATATTTACTTATACCAATAAAAAATATTTTTCAAGCAAGAAAATATACATTTTCTTAAAACTTTCAGAACATCTTAGCTTTTCGTGAAAGCAATCGTTTATTCTGTTGAAATAAAAAAATTTAGTTTCAAGTAGATATGTGTTATTAGTACTCATTAAATAAATATTTATTATTTCTCAGAGATTTTTTCTCTGTGCATGATATCTTGTATCCTAGGATAGATTGATATTCTGCAATAATTGACTGTCCTTTCATTTCATATATTCTAAACAAAATTTGCTATGTAAAATAAATCTTGCTGATTTATTCCTATATTACACGGAACATAGTCAAATTAAAAAGAATTTGCAATGAAAGAAAAGTTATAATATATGCTCTCCGTGTAATGTAAGGGATGATTACCTCTCAGTTTTTTCTTCTTCGGAAGAAATTGTTTATCAAATGATTGTCACGAAAATGATAAATTAATTATAAAGCAAGGCGTTGTAACTCAGAAATAATTTTTTTACGTTTACAAGGCGGATATTTATATGAATTTGATTGTACGAGTCGTGGTATTAGCGCCATGTCATGAAAAACGAATACCAATGGCTTTAACCACATATCTGACATGATTTATTATTTACAACATCTTTATGGCTATGCATATTAGTTAACACATCACATACTTGTCTGAATGCCCGTTGGCAACTGCGTTTTAGTCTCAGTATCGTCCGTCTCCAACAGTAGAGCTATCATAGAGGAAGGGTCAAAGAAAGATATTGCAGATTTCGTTTGATTATCATCGGCTGCGATACGCAGGAGTCGATACTCGTAATATTCAACCGAGGTCTAAAAGTGTCGATAGCGCGTTTCCGTCTGACTCACTCTCTTTTACGAGAATAGCGGAGTCGCTACTTTTGCGCTCGAGATACTTTCGAGATACTTTTCGAGATACTTTTCGAGATCGGGCAGTTTAAACGGTAATACGATGTTCGCGATATTCGCCGATGCGCGCTTGACTATTGCCTCACGATGAAATACTTCGACCAGGAATATATGAGCAAATAATCGCGCGTCATAAGCCAGCCAAAAGCGGCCATTCGTCTTGTTCATCGTTCCTAAATTCTAACGTAATCGCACGTCGCGGCCAGGATACGTCGGTGCGCCATCAAATGCCCAACTCGATGTGCATCGCGCACTAAATAAAATGCTCCTTGCGCGATCTTATCCCGTCAAGTTGTTTATCACCAGAAGAATTATTTATCGCCGCGGGATTCGTGCCGATTTGTCCGAGCATCTTGGAGCGCGTTAAGATTTATAGTGATGTTTGCACACGTTCTTACGAAGTTCCAGCAAACGCTATTTACTTATTGCTATCTTTATTTCAAACAGATTTCATATACGTATTATATGTACATATATGATTGTCTATACGTATTATTATGTTGAATTACTGATCTTTATTATCTTTATTATTTTGACAGCCTAAAAATACTTGGGAAACATTGTTAATATCATCATCGACAATAATCTATGCTAATTATCACAACGCGCGATTTATCCGTCTGATTTATTGATTATCATTACTACTAACGGCTGGCTGTTACATATTTTTATTAACATCGTACGTATTTCTCGTTAATTTTAGAAGATCTTAAAGGACCATTTAATTACTAAAAATGCACACACAAATAAAATATTCTATTACATTAACATTACATTTCTTTTTACAATGTTTTTTTTTTATAAAACCAGGCCTGCACTGAAATTGTAGTATGCATTACTACAGAAATAATGAATTTTTTCTAGAAAAAACGTTAAATTACAATAATTTTACGGTAAAAATTTAAACGTGCATAATTCTTTAACATTCTTCAACAAATGTATATACGGGGAAAACAGTATGATTGGCTTATATATAAATCTAGTTGCGCCAATCAATATTAAATGGTATAACTAGATTTATGTGCGAGCTAACTGTTTGTTCCTTATGGAAATTTCGGTGGTTATAATTTTGTACGGCATAACAAAAATTTTATTTTTGTTTCTTTGTAATTTTTACTACGATATTTTCTCTATGTACATTATTGACTATCAAGGAATCACAATATTGCGCGTCGCCTTTTACCCACAACATGTTCTCGCCGGCTAAATATTTTCTGGGTGAGCGTTACGATCGCTGTCATGGTTTTCAATAATCTCAGCCGTCCCGGGAAATCCGGAGTTACCGATCCGCGGGAATCCCCGGAGGCGACGCGAAAAATCGCCTCGGGCGTGTTTCGCCGACAAGCGCCGAAAACGCCGCGGTGTGCGACTTCACGCGACGCTACGGAGAGATCTGGGTCCGTGTACTCCGTGTTCTAAAGATGTATTGGAGAAGTGTAAGAAGGGTAGGCTATTTCTGGTCGTGGGAGCCGAGAGAGACTCTCGCCGTGCAAACGGCTCTTAGCCACTTCGTACGCCGTGAGTAGTCTCGCGCTTTCGCCGCGTCTCGCCGATACACTTTTCACGGGGGCCGCATCTCGCGAAAAGTCGAACGATGTGAGTGCAGTGCAGCGCGGTGCAGTGAGGGTGAAAGGAACGTTAAGTCGGCGAGGGGACGGGATCTACGGGGAGTTAACGTCGACGACGGAGTCGAACGGAGAACGAACGGAGAACGCGGCGGCCGTCCGTCCTCGATCGAGCTGGAAGCAGGGATGACATCGCAGCCGCGACGAGCAAGAACAAGCGATTACGCACGCGAATATATGATAAAGAACTGAACGACTTGCTGTTTCTAACGAGAATCCGAAATCCACTCGTGACTGATCGATAAACTCCTCATCTGGATCGAGAGAATTTCGTTTCTTGAGACGTAAAGCTCGATCAGTGGCTGTCAAGAAGCCAGAATATTTCTGGGCCGCGTGTGTGTATCGAAGTCCTCTTCTTTTCTATGACCGTGACTGGCTCTTCCATCGTCGTTCAAAGGCGCCGGTGATGTTGTACGTACACGAAGAGACGCGGTGAGAGATCGTCTCCTTCGCGGTGACACACTGTCTCCTTCGTGAGAAGGAGGAAGATCGCGGCCTCTGAAAAGTTATGGCCAGGGTCGCGCGAACGGTGCTGAAAGACATCGGGACGGAGCTCAACGGACGATAGCGCGCGACGGGGGCGAGGCGCGGACGGTGACGCGTGCTCGAATGATCGAAAGCGCGAAGTCGCAATCCTCGTGGTCGAGATGCCAAGTTTCTAGCTGGTGCTCATTTATCCGCGTCGCGGGCATAACGGATTCATTGACGCCGCGGGTATAAACAACGCGATCGAACATTAATCCTGAGAGAGAAAGAGCCGTAAATCAATCCTTGTTCCGCGGCGATCGGCCACGGGACGTCAGAGAGAACCTTTCAGCGTCTGGAGCCGATCATCTCCCGATCCGCGAGCTCGTCGAAGTCACACGAAGCCGTAGAACTCCCAGGCGCGTGATATTGACTCGAATGAGAGATTGAGACCACCCAAAATATCGAAGTCTCAATAAACAGATCACGTTCGATCATTCACATCCGGGTCGTCGCTCCGGACCTCGACTTCGAAGTCGCGAGGCGCCAGTCGGGGATTCCACACGAATCTAGCCTCAAATGGTCATCATCTCAAACCTGAAACTGGAAAATCAACAAGACTTGAACTGCTAAAAATTTGAAGAAAGATTTCGACGTGTTGATATCCAATTACAATCAATTAACTGCCAATCGTGATTAACATTAGTTCAAGTAACCTACAACTATCTCTAAGAGAAAGAAGAAGAATCGTGATCGACTTTGAGGCGAACGACGCGATCCCGTCGAAGGGAGAAGCACGGGCGAATCCATCGCGAATGCGCGGATGATCATTTCAGCACGGGACAATGTCCTTCTGCAGGATCACAGGTAGGAGCCGGGGCCTGCCCAAGCCGAACTACTTCCCGCTGTTGCCGCCCATAAGTCCAGCGGACGCGAAGCGATTTTGCCGCATTACCGGCAAGTCCTACGGCTTGCCGACTCATCACTACATTCCGGTGTTGTTGGGCGTGCACGCGCAGGACAAGTCGAAATGCAAGATCACGAACGCCTCGGGTCTCGGGCCACATCACTACACCGCGGGCCTGATCGTCGGCGAAAAGAAGAAGCACGTGGTGCTGAAGGACTATCGTTATGTCTTCCCGATCTTGGAAGGCGAGGGCGAGCAGCAGCAAGTGTTACGCGAACTCCTCAACACGAAGCAGACTCCGGTTGAAGAGGAGCGGTCCAAGTTTGTTTACACGGTGGAGGAACGAAGATGCAGTCTCGTATTTCCGGCAAAGCTGGAGGCCGCCGTTAGGGACGGAGACGTGAAGGACGTGATGTTGTCGCGCGACTGCGACACCGTCCTGCTGAGGCTCAAGCAGGGTAAGAATGTGTCCGTGGATTTCAAGAATCTGGAGGATTTCGAGAACCTCTACGACGGTCTAGGGCCACGCGAAGAAGTGCTGAAGGAACGAGAGAGACAGGAGGCTGAGGCTAAAAAGAGAAAGAGGAAGAAGCAGACCGCATTGAATTACGCAAAGCGGATTTTTGAGGAAAAGGAACGCGTGGCCGATGAAGAAGAGCTCCGGCGTGCTAAGCAGCTCAAGCTAAGAAGTGTCAAGGAGGAGATGAATGAGGAAATGACGGAAGATTGGAAGCACGTGGACATGAAGCAGGCGAGACTGAGGTCATCCGACATTGTGAACATCTCGGACACGCTCAAGGAAAAGCCTGTCTCCAGCGTGTTGAACTGGAACTCGTTCCAGCACAATGGGAACAAACCAGCGGGAGTGCCGATGATTGAAAAAATGCCGGTTCCGATGAGAGTCGTGCCGCAGGTCATCCACCAGGAATCGGCGGTTCTGTACAGTTCTGTGTGCGAGTCCGTGGGAGGTTTCGAGGCGATCGCGATCGCGAAACAGTTGACGCCTCTGATCGCGCAGCCAAATGTGACGTTGCAGACTGTTCTTCGAGATGTCCCCGTGGATGATCTCCGGGAGACCGCGAACGTAAGCGAGAAGCTGCTGCAAGCTGGGGAACAGGTGATGGAGTGTCTTCCGCGAATAGAGGAGGTTCCCGAGCTGGTGAAGAATCTACCGGCTGGCAAGAAGACTACGCTGCACAACATCAAGGGTCTCAAGTTGGATATCAAGTCTGCGGAGAGATTCGTCGCGGGGCAGACGGTGCACACGCCATCCGGAGCGATATTTGTGCCTGGGCAGACCTTGCAGACGCCTCAAGGACCAGCTTTCGTGCCAGGACTTACTTTGAACACACCAAACGGACCTCTTCTGGTACCTGGGCAGATCGTGACCGTAAATGAAATAGACGGCGCGAAGACGCCGGTGTTTGTCGCCGGGCAGACCCTCATGACGGAGCAGGGCGAACGTTTCGTTCAAGGTCAAACGTTTCACTCACATGACGGCAGCAAATTTGTCGAAGGTCAGACGGTATTAACCGAGGAGGGTCCGAAATTCGTGGCTGGTCGAGTAACGGCAAACGGGACCTTCGTCGTAGGCCAGACTGTAGCTACACCAGATGGACTGCGCTTCATGGCAGGTCAGACTATTACGGATTATTGTGGTGCGCAAGTTTTCGTACCAGGGCAGAACGTACGGATGCAGAACGGCGAATACGAGTTTGTGCCTGGTCAATGCGTTGAGTCGCCAAGCGGCGAGCCTAAGTTCGTTCCTGGACAGATTGTCGCAACCTCCGAAGGTCTGCAGTTCGTTCCGGGTCAGTACGTAAACACAGAGTCGGGTGAGAAGCATTTCGTGGCTGGAGTCACCGTGGAAACGGAAGACACTGCAACCTTCGTGCCGGGGATGACATTGGACACGCCGAAGGGTCAGAAATTCGTCGAAGGTCAAGTGCTGAAAACTCCAGAAGGTGTACTCTTCTGCCCAGGGCGCACCATCATTACCGAGAAAGGCTTTGAGTTTGTTGCTGCGAGCAAATTTGATGACGTGCTCTTTCGAGACGTCGGTACTGTTGGCATTGCGGTGGACCCAAAATCCGCGAGCGTCGTGACCGCTTTGCAGCAGCAGGAGATCTACGGCCATATGGTGCAGACCGAGAAAGGCATCGAGTTCTTCCCAGAGAGCGTGAAGAATCTACCAGAAGGCAGGAGAATTGTGCCCGGCCAATTGGTCAGCGGTGGTCAGGACGGTCCACGTTTCGTGCCGGGTGTAATGACAGAGGACGGCTTTCTGCCGGGACAGATAGTGATGACGGAGAAAGGGGAAGAGTTCGTGCCCGGCCAGGTAATCGACACCAGCAGCGGGCCGAAGTTCGTACCTGGACAAATTGTGGAGACCAGGTCGGGGAGCAAATTTGTGCCAGGTCAGACGATTGACACGGCTGATGGACCACGTTTTGTGCCGGGCCAGATCGTGGAGACCAAAGTAGGACCGACGTTCATCCCGGGTCAAGTGATCTACACCGAGGAAGAGGGCTCCAGATTCGTGCCCGGCCAAGTGGTGGACACCTCGGACGGTCCTCGGTTCGTACCCGGCCGCGTGGTAGAAGCTGGCGAAATGGGTGTGACCTTTGTGCCGGGTCAGATCGTGCAGACCGAGGAGGGGCCCTGCTTCGTTGCGCCTGACCTTATTGATACACCTGAGGGTGAACTGGAGTTCTCCGTACAAGGTTTCGAAGTCACGCCGGAGGAGCTGCAGCTGCTGCGGCCGCAACACCTGCACTATAATCCTCGCTTTCGTCATCGCGGTGAGACCAGCGTGGACGCCAAGATGTTGCGCGAGCTGTCAGAAGCGGGATTACCTGTCGGGCGGAAAGTCGCCACGAATCTGCCGGCGGTGGATATGGACGTGGATCCGAAGGCGGTAGCCTTGGAGCAGGCTCTCGCGATGGCGACCAAGCTGGGATTGCACGGCAACACAGCCGTGAAAATGGCGCAAGTCATGTCCACGGTTGCACAGCTGGCAAAAAACATAGTTCTGCAACAGCAACAACAAGATCCCAATCGTGCGGACACAACGATGTTGACCAACGGTATCCAGACGACGGCTGTGGGAAAAGACGAAAGTAACCATGCGAACGACGACGACAACGTTGAGTCTCTTCGGGCCTCTATAAGAGCAGCGATCGTAGCCGCTGTTCTTACTATATCTACAAACGATCAGCAGACAACGATGGACAACACCAACGAGTCACAGGACTTCGTTTATTCGTCCATCAGCGGATCCTTCGACGCGTTACTGCATCAAGATGATCGTGACGTCGATCAATCTGTGGACGAGGTCCTGAGGATTTTGCTGATCTCACAGAATCGCAGTTCCCTCTGCCAAAGCGCACTGTCGGAATTATTAGAGACTAAGAACAGCAAGGTGGATATATTGAAATCCACAGTGACCAGCCAGTCCTTGCAGAAGGACACCGTTCTCGACAAACTGTCGATGATTCTCGAAGAGGAGCACAGCACCAACTTGATCGGTCCGGCTTTCCGCACTGTCTCGAAGAACGATCCTGAGCTGGTATCACTCGTCTTAGAGAATGTGTCGCAACACGTGGCGGACGTGGTGACCGAGAAAGAAGCCGCGGAGACGGTTTACAAGGCGATTGTCCAAGCAGTCCGTAAATCCAGCGAGATTCGCGTGAAGGAACTGTTGAATACTCAAGGACAAGACGTGCGAGAGATGCTTCTTCAAGCCGTGGGCTTGGCCAGAGCCTTGGGGATGTCCGAGATCGCGAGCAGCCTGCTAGCTGTGATCAGCGACGAGAGATCCACTCAGGCACTGGCGAACGATCGGGTGACTATGGACGTGCTCAAGAGACTGACAATTATGCGGAAATTGGCTGAGGAACGGCCACCTTTCGTGAACGCACTCGGTCAGTTGTGCAGTGATCCTGAGTTAGCCAGAACCGATCCTCGACTACGGACTCTTGTGAGAGAGAGCGCCGCGCTCATGATAGTACCCGAAGAAAGGCCTTTGTTGTCCTCAGCTGATGTGCCGACGGCGTTGCTGCATGCCAACAATAGCCTGGCGATGGAAGAATTCCTACTGAAGAGAAACCACAAGCCCTCGTCGATCTTTATGATCCTCAAGCAAGGTCTGCAGGCGGTTGTGCCCAGAGAAGCCTCCAGGTCAGTGTTGACCGGTCAGGTCGCGTACACTGTCCTTGATGAGGACGGTATACATCACTTCGAGCCGCTGCACGTGTTCTCGGCATTAAGACTCAATCAGCCGACCGCTCACCGCTTCTCCATGTATTGCTGTCCAGTGGCGAAGGAAGTGGACATTGATGGCGAGCTAATGTCTGGTACCTTCACTGCTACGACTTCGATCGCCAGCAGCTTAGATGGCTCCGCCAACGGCAGCTTGAACAAGCAGGAAAGCAACGGCACGACATTATCAAAGTCCGAACAGTCGACCGTTTGCTCCACCAGTGAAGAGAACACGCCGAACCTGAAGCGATTGAACGTCGCTCAGCTGAATGGAGCTCTCGAGCGGGTATAGTATGAAAAGGATGGAAAGTGACATACACTATGTGAGAGAAAAATATCTGGTATTTGTAATTATAGTCGTATAGTGGAAGAATTATAATCGGAAGAATCATTTTTCTGCAAATGTTACTATAACCAGTAATAATAACCTCCTTTTATTTTTCTCTAAATACTTTCCTATGACAATTTAATAAGAAAATGACTGATCTTTTGCGCCAATCTAATAGATTAAGATGAAATGGACAAATGTGTGTCAAGTATCACAAAGTATCGATAATTATTATGAACAACCTAACATTAATGGAAGTGACACGGTAAACTCGCGATTTTGAAAAAGTTTAGCCTCAGTCCTCGCTGATACGATCCAATTCGATTTTGCAATCGCCGACTACCAAAATAAGTGCAATTCCATCTGAGTTGAAAGTATGCCAAGCAAAAAAGAGGTCGAGAATAGCTTCTCCACACACACAACACAGATACAAACAGACTTCTCTATTCGCGCTGTTTTTGTTACAGGGATCCTCGGAGAATTACGTCGTCGTGAAGGACTACGTGGCGGACACCGATGGATTTACCGTGAGCGTCGGCGACATCGTCGAGGCCATCGAGCATGACGGCTCCGCGAAGTAAGCCAATTTTTCATTTGCACCCGTGCGAATAACCCGCGAGCCAGAGAGAAAGAGAGAAGCGCCTTGATCTCGCGCATTGTCATCGCGCCGTCTTCGTATTACTCGGCGTGCGCGTAACACGTGGGTGGGAGCCGTTTCGTAGGCGGACGAGACACGTGGCTGAAAATAGTCCGTGCAACCCGGTCCGCACGCGCGTTCGACTTGCCCGTCGCGATAACGATAAAGCCCTCCAGGGAGGGAGGAAAGGCTGTTTATCGTCGATATTCGACTATCGTTCTCGCAGACGCGGAAGCGATGAAGTCGCCGCGGCAGATTGATCGGACGTGCGCATTTATGGCAAACAGGTGCGTCTCGAAGGGGCGCCATTAACCGAGCCGATCTTGTCTCCGCGAGTCTGAATGCGACTGCTGTTTACGCGTGATAAACTGACATTTTGCGCCACCGTTAACCTTCCGAGTACTATGCACGCATATACTGAGTGTCTGACGCAAAGTATCCCATATATTTCATATACATATAGATTAGATCAAACTGAACATAAAATTCCTCTTTGCAAACAACTATTCCATTTTGCAAACAACTATGTAAAATTTTGAATTGCTGATTGAGGAAGATTGGAAAATATTTGCGCGCGATAATGTACTCCAACGTTCTTTAATTAATAATTGGACATTAACGTAGGTATAAATAGTAGGGAATTTTTTGTTCAGTTTGACCTCGGATTCCTCAAATCAGAATTAGGACATGGTTCGCCATTTGCAAAGAGAAAATGAGTGAGTGAGTGAAAGAGAAGCTGCAATGTGCTTCATCATTTTAGTCATAGAAATTTTCTTTCATTCTTTCATTCAATAGAATTTTTCTCTCCTACTTACGTCATTTCTAAAAATGGTAGACAAGATGCAAACTAATCAAGAAGCATCATGCTTTATCCTAACTCTGACTAGAGGAACTCTAGCTTGACCTAACATCTGCCGTATCGCGCGTGGTCATTCGTCAATTTTCTTGAATTATTAACTCTAAATTTTACGTGGTTGTTTGCAAAAATGGTAGAAGAATTTTGTATTCAGTTTAATCTAATCGATATGTACACGGGATATGGGATACTACGTAGGAGAATGCTCTCATATATAGTTTTAAGAAGATTTTTCCAAAACCAAGAGGAAAAAAAATTAAAATTAAATTTCAAAGTTAAAGAAATTTTATTTTTTATCTGCAGTACAAGTATTGTTCTTCTGATAAAAGGGCATTAGCTTCACACAAATAAACATATTTTCCTCTTGATTCAAAAGTAAAAAGTTAGAGAAATGCTGGATAGATTTTTGATAGTTTACTTCATTGGAAGAGAGGAATACTATTTCGGTAAGAGTTTACAATTACAATAGAATTACAGGAAATAGCACTTTGCAGCTAGAATTACTTTTTTAATGTTAAAATATTTTCTTTTTAGTTTTAGAAGATTTCTTTGAAGGCCATAAGGATTATAGGGTATAAGAAAATTTCACTAAAAATAAGATATTTATTTGGATGTTCATTTTGTTACATAGAGAAAATATTATAATAAAAATTATAACAAGATTTTGGTAATCTTGAATCATATAGAATTATGACAGAAATTACTCATTATATATAATCAAATATTTTAACGATGATAAAAATATTATTTGTCTTCATTGTGCTTCCGATTTTCCAAAAGATAACTTCTTTCACCGATTAACATACATTACAGCCTAAAGTATTCCGTCTCTAGTGATCGTTCAGCTCTCTGAAGTGCTCCGTACTCAAAGGGTTAAACGTCCGCATCTCATGGCGATTCCAGAAACGCAATTGCAAGTTATGTAGGGAAAATCGAAGCTGGTTCCCGGATCGCCGTTTTAAGTTAATCCGGATGTCAAACTATAAAGCGAGGGATCGTTGCCCCGTGAGCGCGAATCACCACGCTTCGCCGCGTTCGCTATTTTCGGCGGCGCACAGTGGTTTCATGGGCATACGTGTGTCGCGCCGTTGTATTGCGCGGAATTTGTGAATATCTTGACAGACAGAAAATTCGCGACTGATTTATGCGCCCATAAAGATCCGGCCGCTTGCGTGCAATGGCGATCACGTTGTGTAAGAAAATTGGCACCCGCATGCTCGCTCTCTCCTCTCTTCGAATGCGCGAATAATCGGACGACCGAAGATAATGCTCTTTCCCAACCAGCTCATTGTTACTTGCAATTCAACTTAAAACAGTAGCAAGTTCTGATTAACTAGAAATCTTGTTTGGTTAATCAGAATCCTGTTAACTTGGACACAGAATTCTGGTGACTTCAACCGGAATTCTGATTCCTTCATGTGTCCCGCCAAATATTTGATTAAACCAAATTTTATTCCGTGTGTATATTGCTTTCACTGCTTTTTCGTCAGAACGACAGAAAGGTGCGGTCGGTGCCGAAAATGATAACAATGTATAATAGAATTAACAATTCTTCTCTCAATACACACTCTGCAAGATACTGCAAGAGTCAGAGGATGGAATAGAAGCAGCATGCGAGAAAGCTTGGACGGGCACGTCGCTGCACGTCATAAAATTAGCGGAGCGAATGGCTATGACTGCGAAATTAACAAGCATGTTGCCAAAAAGTTTACAATCCTCGCAATGGCATTCTCGCGCTACTCGGGCCACCCGCCCGAAATGTCAAGCGCGCTTGGAGCGTTGCGCATCGCTTAAGTAATCGTTAACGCCGGCATGCGATGAGGAATAACAAGAGTTTTGACACGAATTAATAAAACTGAATATCACAAACCGGCTGTATAAAAAGAGTTTGTTAATAAAAAAAGAAGTATGGATTGCAATGTTAAGACTGCTTTGTCGGCAGGAGCCGACGTGGCTCTCTACAGAGGATGTTTGACGTTGTTGTAGGAAAGCGAGGATGGATCCCGATCTGGAGGTCGAGGTCGGCGATACCCTGGACAATTCGGCCGCCAAGCACAAACTTGCGATTCGGCCACGTCGCAATTACGCGGACCCGCGTGCTCGAGGCGGCCCGGGCGCCGACTCGGACTCCTCGAGCCTGCAGAGGTAGGGACTCGTCGTCGGCGCTTCTCAGGATGACACGTTCGCTTTTCACCTTAACTTTCGCGCCTGCGGAGATTGTACGACGGGCCGAAATTATCGCGGGCGATCGCCATGTCCGCTTACTAATTTTACCGCCGAAAGCGTAAATTAGCTGTTTGACGTACGATATTTCATCTCGCGCTTTCGTAACAAAGTCCGTAACCGCCCCAAAATAGAATAATGAAGGCTGCGACATTAAGTTCCGAAGACCTCAGCGCGGGAGTTCTGAAGACGTCACCGTCGACTTCCTGTCGTTGTCGGAACGTTGACGTTTTCTTTGGCCTTGATTACGTGGACGATGATATGATCCACGTTGACGAAGACGGATCGGGACACGTGCACGTGGCAGAGCAACATTCTCAGACTTCTTTAACACGTTGAAAGTAACATCATCAATAAATAAGTAACGTTAATATAGTTCAACCAATATGTGAACAAGAATTTTTCAATTCAAGATTACGTCTACATGGATGGTTCACGTATTTTCCACATGATGTATGCACGTATAGACAATGTAAATTATGTAGAATACTGCAAATCGTATTAAAATATGCAAGAAAAGAAAGTAATTATATTGTGAGACAGTTGTGCCGTATCTGTTTTGGGTAATTGCAAATCTGATGTTTTTAAAAAAGATAACAAGTTACATGTAATTTTCATTTCATCACGTAATAGATTGGTAGATTTAATTTTTTGTGTGTAGGTAAGAATGTAACCAGAAAATTCTGTGGACTTTGACGCATTCTTTAGGAAAAATAATGTTCATAAATTTACATTTACAAGGTTCTAGAAAGATGAAAGAAATATATAAACTTCTCTGAATTAATTTCTGAGCAAGCATATATTCTTTAAACGACATTCATAGGTTACTCGTTGAATTGTGAAAGAAAAAAATCTAATAAATAAAAATTATTTATTTGATGGATACTAATAATTTATTTACTTAAATTTAAATTCTTTTATTTAAATAAAATAAAAAATTGCTTGCATGAAAAACTAATGTTTTAAGAAAACATATATTTCCTTATTTGGAAAATATTTTGTATTAATATATGTAAATACGTTATTAGTACTCAGCAAATAATTTTTTATTTTTTAGATATTTTTCTCTCAATGTATGCAGATGATGTGTCTTATGCATAATTTACATTGCCTACACGTATCAACGTTCAACCTGGATTTTTATTTCATCATATTCATTAATGATAAAACAAAATGATTTAACACAAAATGACATTCAGCCCTAAATGGCTCCAAACAACAAATCTGAATGAAATCAGAATTCAAAGCGATGGCAGATGAATTTTTTACGAACAACTCGCAATATTATGACAACAATTGATATCGCGAGATGACCAATCACAACTTGGCGAAAATTTCAATACTTGAAATGACTTCATTACGTGACTTGTCGTATCTTAATGTCTTAATTAACGATCGAATTTAGCTGTGCCATCATCGGCGCTGCATACTTCCGAACATTCCGATGCAACAATTATCAATTGCAACTGTCACCGTCTCACAAGATGCGGGGAAGCCGACGGGGAAGCCTGCGATCTTTGCAGACGAACGTCTGATTCATCGCTCCCGAAAGGCATCGTCTAAATTTGCGTGCGAAGCACAGTGAAACGCGTCATGCGAGCTGCACACGCTGCATTAACGATGAACTAACAAACGTGGAGTGGCCGTAACGTATGACGAGGACGTTTTCCAGATTTAACGCATAGCTCGTCGAAGACTACGGCAGGAGACCACACGGAATCGCATACAGCTTGGGCCGAAAGCGCGCACGCGAGAAATCGCGATTAGGTCTCGTATACTCGACTAGAAATTTATTTCATCGTTCTGATCAGACCCCAATCAGTTGCTTGGTTTGATAATGATATTATTGGCTTCTGATAAGTCATGTAACGCAGCGAAAATCAGTGGACTTTATTAATAACAAGAATTATTAATAGTACGAAGCAATACCTTTTGCTTTTATTGTACGATTATTAAATGACGGTATCAAGATTTGCACAAATAAAAGAAAACATAAAATTTGTGCAAGTATTCTTTTAGTATATGATATTATATTATACAGGGTATCTCCTATTTTAAACCAGTCGAATATCTCAAATACATAAATTCGCGCGTGCATCATTGTTGACGAAAATCAGCGAAATTGCATTTTTTATTATTAAATAACTCCTAAATTATTAGACTTAGATTGTACATGTCTTATGAATTTTCTACGCAGAATTGAGCGATTTTTTAGAATATTTTACAAAGAATACTACTTTCTATTAAAAAAAATTCCACACGATCTTGGCAAATAACCGTAGTTAAAATTCGAAGTCATCATCTTTTCTCTCCCTCAAAATCCTATAAATTTTGTTTGAAACATTTTTGTCTGTCGGACTCAGTTTTCAAGATATTCGGCTGGTTTGTTTAAAATGGGACACTCTATATATAGATAATACTTATATAGATAATATTTGATGCGCGCCAAAACCTGAGATTGGTTCTTAATATTCCTTAATATTTTCTTTTTCTTCACAATCGGAGTCTTTCGTCATTGTATTATTTATGATTACTTTACTTAATAATTAGGATCAACTTGATCAGGACTATGGCATAAATTTGTAATCGGGTGGACGCGAATCCAGCGTTGAGTTTTGCGTACGAGAGATTTCGAAACGATCAGTCCCAGATAGATTTTCATGATTGTCACGACGTGCAACAACCGGAGACTGTCTCCTAATAGAAAGTGGTAAAAATCTAGCCGCAGTCAATATCGGCACATTTTACACGTTCATAGTGAGCGTATTTTCCGAGTTGCGACAGACAAGATCGAGAATTCATGATTATGTTTAGTCCCATTGAGCGCAAATTTGGACTTGTGCGGATCCGGAATAAATTCAGCACCATTGAATTACGACGACGCTAATGAAGATTAAGCATTTGTAAACGTCCAAGGCAATAATATCTCCGCGCGTATCTCTGCGTGATTGGCGACTGGCCAGGCTGCCCGTAAAACCGATAGCGCGTGAATTATTGCTGAAAAGAATGTCTCAGTGTCGAGGAGACGTCTTATTAACGGGAAGCTGAATTCACAATCGGCAGCTTGGGGACGTTCGTATCTCGTGGATGAGTCGATGAAAATCTAGCGGATCCTTCGACTTCTATCACTGTGCATTTCGATTGTTAATTCGGATTGTCAGATCGTAATCTGGTCTACCGACAAAGAAAGAGCTAAGTAAGGGCTAAGGCAGAGAACAAGACATAAGCGTCGTAGTCGTAAATGTAAAGTAAGACAGAGAAAAACGTAAGGCTAATAGCCTTTCATGACTTACGTTTACGTTTTTCTCTGCCTTACTTTATGATTACGACGCTTACGTCTCGTTTTCTGCTTTAACCCTAAAAATCGTCATCTCTGTGTGTATAAGATTTACCATATATGAAAGCTAATTGTTTAATGGTCTTCTATCAGGAAAATGTTATATCAAATCACCGTAGGTTACAACTGCAGAAATGCAATTTCATGAAAATATCTAATATAATTCCTGATGGTTTACGTTGATTGATATAACATCGAGATATGTAATCGTGAATTATAAAATAAATTTTTATTCTTTTGAGATTGCGTCACGAAGATTTATCCAGAGCGTTTTTTAACTCATCGGCGTCGGGTGAATACACGCGCAAGAATAGCTTCGGAAAGCGTAATAATCGCGGAAGAAACATCGCCGTGTCGATTGTTTCACGTGCAGAGTGTATTACGGTACTTTTGGAATACGTGTGAATTTACGAGATTCTTATCTCGGATAATAGAACTTGTGTCTGTAAAGTTGTAAATGTTGCATGAGGATACGAGAACACGTCTCGGAAAATCAAACTCGTTGTGTGCAGCAATTCGAACACATTGCCAGCGGATTTTGCGTTTTGTGAATGGACGTTGACTTCGATGACAAGATGTGGCATGCAGCCTTAGTCATTTCGAACAAATATAACCGCGCGACTCCCACGCACCCGAATGTCTATCTATATCACCCCTTTCGATCGTATTCGATCAGATCTGATTTCACGGTTGGCCGAGTCCAACTCGATGTAAAATTAGCGGCGAACGTTGATTGCAGACTTTACCGTTGGATCTAATAACGAAGTTCCCGTAATCATACACGAATATGATAATTTAAGGAAAAATTCGTCTTTAACGAATTTTAAAAAATTTTGTATTAAATCTTTCGTTACGAAGACTATGTATATATTCGTTGCTTGTATACTTTCCGAGTTTCGCGAGGTGAAATCTCTTTACAATATTTGCATAACTTCAGGTGTAAATTTGTAATTTTATGTAATCTTTATTTGTAATTTATAATCACATGCGAATATCTATATCTAACAATAGTTGTTATTTTACAGGGTATACGTTCGTACATCCAACGGCAAGCAAGGCTGGTTGCCTCTGTCAATTTTAATGCAAACGGCACTCAGTGAAGAAAGTTCTTTTGTGTCTCAACGGCCGGAGGATTCTCATTATCGACGAGAGTACGTATCTCTATCCAGTTAGTTCAAAATTTCTCAAACATTAAATTTTTCCTTAAATGAGAATCTCTTCTCTGCACGGAGAGAACATTATAGTCTTTCTTTTTTCATATTAATATTTTTTTCAATTTTATTATATTTTCTAACAACAGTTCAGGAATAGATTGTCAGTGGAATTTATTTTGCAAATGAACAACATATTTCTTAAGAGTAGATTTTAATTCTTGAAATATAAATAACACATATGAGATGGAAGAATAATAAATTAAGGCAAAACGTCGATGTATTTCTCGACTATAGTTCTATAGTGTTCAAATTTTTATAGTAATTTTCACTGTAAAATTCTCTCCGTGTAATTACATATCTCATTTCGTATATTGCAAGCTCGAAAAAATCGCACTGAATTCTTTCATTTCGTACTAATGTATTTTACGTTCGCAGAGCTGTTGTAAAGGAGTTAATCGAGACAGAGGAGGAATTCGGCAGGGATCTTCAATTGGTGGTCGAACGTTACTTGAAGCCCCTCGATAATGCAGGCGTCCCGCGTGCCGTGCGAGACAACAAAGAAATTATTTTCACTAATCTGAAACAAATAGCTGACTTTCACAACACGTATGTATTACGGCGACGTACACGTAGTGAAACGAGAAAGCGCACTGCGACACTGTCAGACGAGCATTCATTGATACATTTCACAGTACAAAGTCGGACATTTTACACTCCCATTCGTTGGTTCAGTCGATCTTTCAATCGGTGAAAAATTCTACTTCCTGAATAGTGACTGTTCTATCATATTGTAAATCTGACAATCTCACAGGTAATTACACAAAGGAATACCATTACTGGCACTCGCAATCGCAACACTAAACATCAGAGAAAGATACGCAAACACAGGCAAATATCGTTTCTCTTAAAGTTAATATAAGTAAATTGCATTTGAGGTTTTGATAATTTGCTAGAATTAATTAAAGTTGTTCTGAAAATTTTCTTACTTTTATATACTTTATACTTTTTTATACTTGGTAAAGAAATGTCGTCCGTACATCAATGTGTGTCACACGATCACAATTCGCAAACATACGTAAACAATTCGCTCTACACACGTAAATACACACATACACGTTTCTCTCGCTTGTAGCGGAGTACGATATACAAGATGTAAGTTCAATGTTGAAAGACATTTTGTGTGGTGGTGTGCTTCTTTGTACATGTACCCCAAGAAATTAATATTGATTAATTGATATCTAAACCATCGCTTCTCTTTAGAAAGTTGATTACAATGCCCTGACTTAATAATATTAGACATGAGATTTCACACGTAACAAATCTGATTTCGCTAGAAAATGTTGAAGTAAAGCTTAAAGTAAACGCAAACATTGTCTAACGGTCGCAAATTGTCCGTACGAAAGTACCGTCTCATCACTCACGATATCAATCTACCAGATAGAGAAAGAGGAGAGTTTTGATTATTATTACACGGAAAAAAACAGTATGGCTAGTTCACGTATAAATCTGGTTGTACCAACCAGACTCAATGATGAAATATGGAACAACTAGTATGTGATTGTCGCAACCACAGAGCAATTGCTGAGTTACAGCGTTGCAGCAGTTACGATAGCTGGTTGCTCCAATTAGAATATCCATGGTAAATGTCATCCCAACCGATTTCTGGTTGCCACACAATAGATCACGTGCAACTACATCAATATAGTAATATATATGATGTACCAAAGTAACTGAGTTGAATCAATCATACACCCACACAACATACATCTAAGATCGGAACATAAGTCGTTTAAAAGACGTTTCAAAGACATCTCAAAGATGTTGGAATATAAGATATCTCTAATGCGTCTTTAAGACGTCTTTAAGATGTCTTATGTTTCGATTTTAAAGGATGTATGAGGTATTATCATCACACAAATTAAGATGATGCAACTATGCTGCTCACAACTAGATACTTCTGATTATGTGCACCATATCTTTTTTTCCGTGTGCTAACTCGACCGGCCTGCGGACTCGTCGGCGCTCCTCCGATGTTGATCTTGTTGTTTCACTCTCCCAGATTAAACCAGACTCTAATTTCTTCATCGTAAGACCCGTCCCCACGTATATTAGTGAATAATACCGATAACCGAAGTGCCAGTGCTCTTGGTATCTATGACCTCTTGCAACTTACCGTGTCGCACTCTAAAAGACGACGCAACCTCCGTTAGCATGTTAGGCGTGGTGTGACTTTGGCATGATCATTAATTCCGGCCTTACTTAGATCGTTCGGCAGGGTGTTGATCGAGGGCGTCAAGTACTATGCGGATCAACCACGTATGCTCGGCAAAACTTTCTTGAGACTGGTAAGCGTTTATCGTCACTAGTTTCTATTATTAGAATAACGACGCTAATGAATTTAAAATAATATTAAGTAAAGTAAGTTAACTCAGCTCGATATTACGAGTAATGATATATTAACATGATGTTGCAGGCATCGAAGGAAGTTTCGCATCGATTTACTCGCACGTGTGCGATCACTTCTCTGAAGTACGGAAAAGTAAAGCCAAGATGTTGCGAAGAGAAGACGATTTATTCGTGATAAAGGCAATAAATTTTACACGGAAAGAATTTTATAGCAAAATTTTGTAACGAAGAAACATGTCGACATTTTACTTTAATCAATTATTTTTCCATTTTATACATGCTATTTATATTTCAGAAGCTTAGTAAACACATAAATTAGCAGAGACATTATATCATTATTATATAATTTCCCACTTAACTGTTGCATAAGACACGTGTTATATAGCATTTACATTAAATAATATTGATGTTGTGTTACTGACAGTTGGTATTTACTGGGAATCGTAGTTATACTATTATAAACTTAATTTAATAGCTTATATTATTAAAAACATTACTATGTTTCTTAGCAAGATACATTCAAATGATAGCATATTTCTGCATTACTGGAAAATACGGTAAGATTGAGAAGAATTTATATGAAAAAATATACTACGTAGCATTCTTTCCGTGTACTTATTTCGGAATGTAGCGATTTGAAAGTTCAGTGTATCAAGTATAGCGAGTGAGAATGACATTTCACTCAGATCGCGTCGGATTACTTACTTTGTCATCGCAGTGATATAAACACATGATTGGTCAGACGTGTATTCCATTCAGAGACCTAATCGAAAAGCGTCAATACGAACAGATAGCGAGAGTTATCTACGAGATTTCAGGATTTCAGATTACTTCTGTCTTAGTGTGAAAAGACGAGATAACAAAGCGATGCGAGACATTCCTCGATGTCATACAAAATATCAAAAATAATCGTCTCCGCGAATAAATGTCCCGCTTTGTCGAGGGGGAAACGTTGCTGATGATTGAATGGAATTATTGATCGTAATAAAGTGTCTTTCTCTTTCAGGAGAGAGATTTTGACAAGCACGTGGCGTACTGCAGAGACGAACCCGCCGCTCAAGAATTTCTGCAGACGAACAACGAAGTGCGCGAATACTTTGAGGTAAGAGTTCAATTTCGGTCGATTAATGAAATTTTAAAGTACTGGAGATTTGTTTTAAATCAGACCCGACTAGCATAGCGTCGTGAATATAAACACACGAGTCGCGACAGCTCGAGATTAACGATAATATGTATGATTAACATAAATATGAAGACTGTGTCATGGCGAACCGATATCTCATCTTGTCACAAATATCCAAAGATACAATCGCGTAGAAGCAAAATCCAGCGGTTGTGCCACATTGTGCCAACCGTGTGTGAATATACGCAAACAACTTCATGCGACGCATGTTCAACATGATACGAGCGCTAATTAAAATTATCAAGGCTGACAACAAAATTAATAGAAATATATAGATATATGGTTTGATATAGTACGATATATCAAACCAGAGCAATAAATATTCGTCGTAAATAGTAATTTTGCAAATACCGTCTATTGAAATAAAAATATTATAAATTAATATTATATTTTAAAACGTTTTTAATCGCTTGATTGACTTTAAATTATTTAGATCGATCGGAAATCGTCCGCTTTCAGCGAGCAGTTAATTGAGTTTGATCTCAAAGACTAAACTAACTATTAATTTGTAATCCGACGCGGCGAGCGCATCGCGAACGTCCAGCGCGTTTCCATGTTCGATACGCGGCGGTATGGATTGGAGAAAATGATGTGTAATTATATAACGGACGGGGATACGCGCGGGCGTCTGTCCAGCCCTTAAAATAGCTGAGTTTATTCTTAACGGACGGAGAGAGAACATCTTTCGTTCTCTCTTACCTACAACCGATAGCGTCGAGATGCGTGCTACTGGGAAAGAAGTATTCTTCTCAAGATTCGAGATATCTCAAACTTCCTCCTCCTCGAGAAGAGACTTCGACCAAGGCACTTCGAGTTACATCTTTTTAGTTTTCTTCAGTGTTTGACTTGTTTACCTCAGAAGCGAATATATTCGTTCATTTCTCTAATCGCGATTTCTTACTGAAAATGAGTTGAATCGTAAAATTTGGTAAATTTTTTTTTATTCATTTTCTTTAGTTGTGTCGTTCGACAGAGGATGCCTGATCACGTGTATGCTAAAGTTACAAAAGTTGCGGTTTAAAGAAACACGTAGCGGGAGCACCCGCAAAAGATCAAATGTATAACGATTAAATTTTATAATTGCATAATTTCACACGCAGAACCAGTATTCTTGATTGGTTTTTTCGTATTTAATGTCGATTTGAATATAACAATTCAGTAACATGGACATATTTTTCAAATTCTTATTGATGCAAATGGGTTGACGCAAAGCGAATATAATGAATGATTTGAGAACAGCATAACTTTCTAAAAGACATTTAGAAGGACATGCATCCTCTTAAAGAGAATCAGTAAAAATATGTCTAATTGAAGCAGTGAAAGAAATATTTCACCGATGATCAGTGAATATTTACTGATTTTCAATTTGCGTGCAAGTGCAAACGCACTGCTTACGTCAATAATGGTAACAGTCGCTGCTATTATCTGATCCTTTCAGTGAGATACTGTGCTGATTGCAATGTTATATTTATAACTGAATCATCGGCTATAAGTATAGCACATTTCAGTGAAGAAGACACCGATTATATTGTAGAGAGAGAGAGAGATTTCCTTCAGGATTGTTGGGAAGTAACGTGTCACTTGTAACTTGCCGGAGGCCCCGAGCCGACGGTGCGATCTGCACGATCTGCGCGTTGTTTTCGCGCGTGTGGTCAGTCCACGCGAATAATCTGTTCGGCGTCTAAGTATAGCCGTGGCCGTATTGGTCTTCTGAGTGTCTCTCGCCGCGACGGCGGTGGCGCGCCCGGAGATTCCTCTCAGTGCCGCGAATCCGCTGACCATCGCACACCGCGTGTGAATCTTCGCGTCATTGAATCTCGATTGGGTGCCGGGAAAACCTCCGGGTGCAGTCTGCGAGCGGCCGCGCGAGACACCCTCTGCGAGGCGACGTCGACCACGAGGCGACTCCTTCGACCGATTGGCGATCGGGTTGCTCCCGACTCGCGACCAAGGTGCGCCTGCCATTCAGAGCGAAGAAAAAGAAGAAGAAGACGAGCCCTAGACTCGCGTTTGATTCGGTTCCCTGACGCGTTGCGTTCTTCTGAAGCGGCGAGATTGTCTTTCCTCGCGACGCGTCAGTCGCGCGTCATCAACATCGCCCCGGTCGCCGTCGTGAGTCCCGCGCGGGGGTGACCCGCAGCGGTGCTGCATGCAAAATCCAGTCACACATCCAAAAATACATGTGTTCACGCCAGATCTGATGCCGGCGGTGTCGAATTACGCGTCCGGCGAATGTTCGTCCCGTTGTCGAAACGTTTCTTGATTTGTTAGCGCGAGAAAACGCGTTGTGCTTTGCAGTTTCCCGCCGCGTGTTTCCCTTGGTGAGCGTTGATTTCTGACCGCGTTTTGTCGCGACCCCGGATATCCCGTGGACACGAATTGGCGTGCGCAGCGCTAAAGGGTTACGAGTTCAGTTGGACTCATCGAGTCGTATTTATTATTGCAGAAGGGTTGTAAATCTGATCGTTGGGATAAGTGTTCTTAGATAAGAAGAAGAAGAGTTGTGTGAATAAAGATGTCGTAACTTCGTACATAGAAAAATAAAGAAAGAACATTCTTGTTTGGAAGATATCTTTTTATTTTTGACATGTTATTTTTCACGTGAGATTATATAGCGTTAAACGTAGATGTAAGTTATTTGTAAAGAGTACATTTCATATGATTTAACAAAGAAAAATCTGTTCTTATTATTTAAAAATAATGTTCACTAATGGAAAGAGTACAAAATACTCTGGATTGAGAATATGATGTTTTTAAGAGTGTGAAATTATCACCATCAAAACAATCATATTGTATTTCTTATTAGACCTATAATATTCAAATCAAGTTACAACATTATTGAAATTCAGTACTTTAAAATTCTTACAATAAAATTATATATTGTTATTTATACATGAAACAATGATTTTTAATTTTAATACTATAGTTTTTAGTGAGTATTAACTGTTTTTTCTGTCGCGGACAAAGTCGCGGATTTAGATCGACGTACGGAAGTAATTGGAGGGACACTTTTGACGCGCCGGAGAAAATTCGAATCACGAAAATTCTCGTGTAACTCGTTGTGACAATTGCAGAGTTGTGCGATTATGAGAAAACTGTTTCCGCTGCGTGTTTCGTGTCTTCAAACCATAATTTTAGCGTGTACGCGATTAGACATTTTCTGTTGAACGAGGAAGTTAAAGAAGAGTAATTTGCTGAATAAAATAGTTAGCAGTGACAATGTTCCCGACGACGTTGACGAATGTACACACACTGATTACTCACGCCATCATTTCGTTTCTTGCAGGAGTTGAGCCAGACTCTGGGCGACGACAAGAGCATATCCGAACACTTGAAACTCCCGATACAACGCATAAACGACTACCAGCTCCTTCTGAAGGTATGTCGACTGGGTTTTTATTCCCAAGAAAACGGACATCTTCAAAGTCACATCGACTGAATGTGAGAAGTAACGAGTTACTGTCGCGGAGTTGTCGAGAGATATCTTCAAGGCGAAATAGAAGAGACGACAGTCTTACCTTTGATCAAATTCTCTTCGAAACAGCGTGCGAGACATTTAGTTTCAACATACACACACACACACACACACACACACACATACACGCTTGACACCTTTTTTCCTCGCCGAGAAAATTGCCAACTCAATTGGCGTATAGTGACAATCGCGAACAACCGAATATACGAACATATAGCCCGACCTATATTTCCACTCGAATTTTATTGCACCAGACGGAAATAGCGCGGCGCTAAAGCGCTTTCCACTTTGCCTTGAAATCATGTCTCCTCGACATAATTGCCGCCCGTTCACTCGAAATACACACGCGAGTTAACGAGGCGCGAATCACCTGCATCGTTTACAAAGCTTTCAGTATGTATGTACCAAAAAAACTCGAGATTTTCGATTAGCGTCCGCTCCCGGGTGTGAACTTAACGAGATATGCCAGATGTTGAAATTTATTTCTCTACAAGATATATCAACACTTCTTCATATTTATTTATCTATTCATACAAGAACGATATTCGCCGTAATATTTCGGTATGAATGACGGGAGTGACTTTTTGTAAACATAGAAACGTTTGTTTTCATTTGCATTTAATTTTTACATGGAGAGAATATCGTGGCTTCTTTTCGAGTATGTGTATGTGTGTGTGTGTGTGTGTATATATATATATATTGCAGCTTTAGATTATTCTTCAGAATATTGTAGCTTCTTTTCATATAAATTCTAATTTATGTCAATCTTACCCTGTTTTCTAGTAGCGCAAAAATAGACTCAGTATAGTTTATTTTCCTAAAGAACATAATCAATACTTTACCAGTAAACTTTAAGCATAATTTCTCAAATATAAATATAATACATACACCGAAAAAAATAGTTGAAAGAGAGAGAGAGAGAGAGAGAGAGAGAGAGTTAATGAGACTTTACTAGAATAAACAAAATTCGCTTAAGCGAACGTTTAAACGATTGAATAAATTATATAGTTGCTGTGATAAGTCATATATACATTTAATGATTGCGATTTAGTTCATAACTATATGAACGCAACTTATTATTACACGAACGTGTAATTTGCTCAATAGGCATATTTTTTTGAAGGCTAGTGATCGCTGATTTTGTCAATTCAACTGTTTTTTTCTCAGTGTACGAAACGGAAGGACAGTAAATTAAAATAGAATGTGTTATGTTTCTCAATTAAAAAATTTGGTAGTAATGTTTATTATAAACTCCTCTCTATATAGAATATAAATGTGTAAGGGAGATGGGAGAGGAGAGGGAACAAAGAACAGGCTCTGAGATAGCATATTAAAATTGTCTAAAAATTGAAACAGAGCTTATTCATTGCGACGTTCGTTTAAGCCAAGTACATTAATGCTATTTCCAACGTTAAATACTATTTGGGCCGGATGCCCGCAGAAACGAGACAACAAGAATTCAGTGGGTTAAATGCGACTGCAAAACATTCTTAAGTTGAAGATTCTTGGCTTTACACATTATTTAACACATATCATCATCGCGGCAGACCGCCGTTACGGTAACGCGCATAAGCACGTGTTCTAAAATAAGCGCGATGAATATTAATGTCCGAAGTCTGATACAATGCCATTAGCTAATTATTACTTCGTTCTCATCAACAAGTCCGTTATTTTTGGAACAGGTTTGCAATACACGGACGGATATTTTAATCTGTTTCTGAGTAGTACTGAGTAGTAATGAGTAAGTACTGCCTGAAGTATCTTTTAGGGCCGGTTTTTCAATAATAGTATAAACTTAGATTTCAAACACTGTTAAACAAAACAAACGCATTGTTAGAATAGAGTTTAAACTTGAATTCAAGTTTAAACTGCTATTAAAAAACCGACCTTAGTGTTTTCTTTTTTAATCAGAATTAACTCGAAGTCCGATACAAATGTCATTAGCTAATTATCTTTGTCACTACCAATAAATTTGCCAAGTTGAAACAGGCGCACACATTTATTCGGGTGTGTGAAAAGAATTCGGTTCTTGTTTTCTTTTTTCGCAATCACGCGAGCCTCTCGCGCTTTTAGTGTAAGATATTTTCGCGACGAGAACGCGATGCGCAATAAACAGCGCGAGAGAAGAGATCGGCGTGGAATCTGTCGAAGAATGTTTTTTGATAATGCGGACACCCGGTATAAAAATGACGCTACAGATTATTTTGGGTTTGCGTGTATAAACGTGTGTGGGCGTCGTTACAGATTTAGAGAGCTAAAAGCGGTTGGTCCACACGGCGGATTATCTTTTGAGCCACGATATGGTCCATAGAAAAATTTCGTGCAAACAAGTCGGATATAAGCGTGAAGCGTCGAGCGATGGTAATAAAAGCGCATCGAAGTGTATCTACTGCGATACAAGTTAATTTGGTCCAAGGACGATTAGGCGAGCTGCGCGCGCGCCCGTTACGCAAATCCTTATTTTTCATCGTAATCGTGGGCGCGCTTACCGAAACGAATCGCATATTGATCCGTCTTCGCGTCTAAACGTAAGAGCCAACGAATTAATTGAGAAAAATGCGCTTACCGTTTCGCAGGAGCTGGTGAAATATTCGACCCGATTAGGCGAAAACTGCGACGATCTGCAAAAGGCGCTAGAGTTGATGCTAGGAATCCCTCACAGGGCAACCGACAATAAGTTCATAAGTAATATCGAGGGTTACAAAGGGAACATTCACAAACTTGGTAGATTGCTCACGCACGTAGGTATACTCGTGCTCAAAGGAATTAGCATTAATTAATTAAAAAAAAAAAAGAACGAGCGAATTAAACTACATCGAGCAAGAAATTAATTTCTGTAATTTTAGTTTATTTCTATATTCGAAATTTGTCGAAATTGATTTCTATATATGCAGTTTGTTTCTATAAAATTGTCTATTCAGTACTTCAACATAATAAATTTGCTCGTTCTTGACTGTCCTTTATTATAATATATCGACTTATACGAGAGTTGCAATTGCAAAGCATTCAATCCATCGACTAATTGTGTTCATGTTTCCAGGAATGGTATACAGTTATCGATAAAGAGGGAAGAAGTAAGGAGAGATACTTGTTCTTGTTCAAAGCGCGAATCCTCGTCTGCAAGGTCAGGCGGATATCGGAAGACAGGTCGGTTTTCGTCCTAAAGGATATTATTCGAGTAAGTAACAGTCAACAGTATCGATTATATTATAAATTTGATTGAACGATGCATGGAACGATATAACGAACTCGGCCTTCTTGTTCCAGCTACCAGAAGTAGAAGTAAAAGACCACCTGAAGGACATACGATCCTTCGAGCTACACAATCCAACTGTTCCCAATTATCCTATCACTTTAGTGGCTCACAAGGACCCCGTGAAAGGCTACTGGCTCAAAGAGATCCGCGAATACGCCAGTGACTTGGTCGCTCTTGCTGAGCACGCCGCGGACGACCTTCAGGTAACCGAAGTGCCGGAAACCAAGGAGGAATCGAAGAGCGACGAGAAACCAGTGCCGGTACCAGTGAAGGTCGAACCGCCGCCACAGGCGAATCCGAAATCACCCGAAGTACAGGTTACCCCGGTTCAGAAGGAAGTCAATCCATCGAAAGCGCCGAAAGCGACCGTCAATCCGAAGCCAGCGGAAGAGGCGAAGGCGAAACCAAGTGCTCCGTCGAAAGCAGTAGATTCGGCGAAGGACTCCGCGAAGGTTGTAGAGAAGAGGAAGGAGAGTGACGCGAAGAGAAGCGTGGATAAGGCGGCTGACACATCGGAAGTGAAGAAGACCAAGGTCGAGGAAGCAGCGGAAGAGGCGAAGGCGAAACCAAGTGTTCCGTCGAAAGCAGTAGATTCAGCGAAGGACTCCGCGAAGGTTATAGAAAAGAGGAAGGAGAGTGACGCAAAGAGGAGCGTGGATAAGGCGGCTGACATATCGGAAGCGAAGAAGACCAAGGTCGAGGAAGCAGCGGAAGAGGCGAAGGCGAAACCAAGTGTTCCGTCGAAAGCAGTAGATTCAGCGAAGGACTCCGCGAAGGTTATAGAAAAGAGGAAGGAGAGTGACGCAAAGAGGAGCGTGGATAAGGCGGCTGACATATCGGAAGCGAAGAAGACCAAGGTCGAGGAAGCAGCGGAAGAGGCGAAGGCGAAACCAAGTGTTCCGTCGAAAGCAGTAGATTCGGCGAAGGACTCCGCGAAGGTTGTGGAGAAGAAGAAGGAGAGTGACGCGAAGAGGAGCGTGGATAAGGCGGCTGACACATCAGAAGCGAAGAAGACCAAGGTCGAGGAAGCAGACATGTCTCGAAGATACTCCGCGAGTCGGTATAGCGCCTCTTCGAAAGTCGTGGAAGGTAAAAGCTCGATTGCGAGACCAATTGAAGTATTCAATGTCGGTAGGAACGTTTCGTCGTAACTCGATGTCGCTTGTGGCAACTCGTTGAAGCTAGCGATGTCGCATTGAATGTATGTCGTAGCTCTGGCCACGTAACTTGTTTCGTCATGCAGTACATGAAGAGAATATATTATAGTTTTCTTTTTCATATAATTTCTTTTCTATTTTACTACGGACCTGTTCTTTTCTGAAGAACTTTTTGAACTAATGTATATTGATGCAAGTGTGAAACGAATATATTCTGTTTTACTATAACTTGTTATACTAGTGTACATTAGTTCAGGAAGTTCTCTGAAAAAGAACAGACCTTATGTTATTTTGTGACGCAATAATAGAACTATCAGTTAAGTTTATCTTGCTAAGGAATACAGCAAAGTTTCCACAGAGATTCCAGCTCCTAAAATATAAACAGTAAATGGTAGGATGGTAATAAAATAAGAGACAATGTGTCCTTCAGTTACAAAATTTTAAAGTAATTTTTGCTATAAAATTCTCTCCATGCAGAGCAAGTATTACATATTACGTTTACGTGCCAAATTATAAAAGAAGAAAATCTCCTATTGATTTTTCTTGAGTCTGTTCTTCTGACGAATTTAAAGATTGTTTATTAAACTATTATAATGATATCGCTTTATTTTGCTTGAGCGTAACACTTGGGAGAAACGAAGAAAAAACAATTCTGAATTCTTCATTCGAATTCTGTGAACGTACTGTGTATCGAGTAGTAAGGTTGTTTCTAACTAACACCTGTAGAGTACTCGTCGGTATCGAGCAGTCGTAATGGCGTGTCATCATACATGGAATCAGCAACGTCCGCTATGGAGACGAAGACATCTTCCTCGATGCAGGGCTTGGATCAAAAGTCAGAAAGCATAACTTCCTATGAGACTGCGATCACCGGCGGAACAGCGGAATCCAACGTCGAAAGTCATACGGCCAAAGTTGCTCTCACCAGCGACGCTGGCAAACCCGTGTTTGTCAAAACGATAGAGGGACGCAGTGTAGAACGTAAGTTTGCGACATAAAAACTTTATCGAGACGTATCTAAATATATCAGATGCATCGTATTTATATGAGATGTATCAGAAATCACACATTTTATGAAAAGAGCAGTAATGCTTGTTACAAAACGTGACATTCATAATTTTCAAATTATGAGCAGAAGAGTTATTGATAGTTGTATAAGTTATCTCTAACTAAGAAAAAAAGACAAAATTTATTTTATTTATTAAATTTAATTAATTAATTAATTAAATGAGCTAATAAAAGCCAACTGTATTTATTAATTGTGATTATAAATTCGGTTTAATAAAAAAATCGCAATTAACAAGCATTGGTTCTTATTTTATATATTTTAATTGTATTTTTGAGAATCTGAGATATTTTTTGTGCTTAAAGTTAATTTTTATATTGAAAAACAAGGAAAAATAAAATAGCCAAATAATTCGCGAACATGAAAAAGCGCTCGTGATTCCTGATACATCTTTTACGCGATTGAGTATACGTGAACATTATATTTAATGATCTTAATATTATATATGTAACTAATATTTATTCTAATTCTGTATACAGAATTTATGTGATATTTTGCAATATTATTTATCATATAAGCTATATAAACACAGTTATTTATCGTCGAGTCTAGTCGGTTATGGCTGGAAAAAATTTTTTTCGTGGAAGATTATATTTTGCTTTATCACGAGACACATATTAGATATCGCAATTTATTTTTGAGAAGTATTTTTGAGAATTCAATGTCGAAATGACGAAGTCGTTCGAGTATCTTCGAGGACCCAATATAAAATTTTCGAAAAATAACGCACACCTCATTCGACGATCGGAAGACATAAGATACATTTTTACTGTTCTAGCGACGCGACCAAAAACGGCATTGATACACGCCATAGGTAAAGTGACACGTACTTTGTACTTAGTTCATCGCCGTTCACTGTTCTCCGCACTTCTTTCATATGTCTCTCTTTAGACTTTTCTCTTATAGCCAGCTGAGTATTGCTGAGTAAATTGCTTCTAGACGTAATACCACCGTTGCTAGTTGAACACGCTTTATCACTAAATCTTAGATATCAGCTGTACATAATTTTCTACACTAAACACTTACACTTCTCACTCGCATCGTCAAGTTACTTCGACACCGACATCGTCTCTACACTCATGCACATTTACAGCAACACCGTTTTTTTCTCTACTCCTACACAAGGTTCGTATTTATATTACATTGATTAAACATGTTTTACTAGTTTTAGCTTACATTCGGGTACTCTTGAACGGAACAGTTGCAGAACCGTCGGAACGAGTTTCTCGGCTAATTGTGTCTGAACGTTGATAACACATCGTTGTTAATTATTTTATGCCTTAAATGTGGCCTGTTAGCTTTTGCAATCTCATTTTCACGAGTTATAGTTCGAAATGTTACTTGTTACTAGTCGATTATGTTACATTAAATCTTCATTGTATATCTACATAGTAATCAAACAGCACAGCACATAGAGTATTCGTGCACAGCGTCGTTATTCATTTCGAATATCTGAAATAGAGGAAAATCGCACCTGAGTCGACGTATTTGCTTCTCACATTTTCGCACTTCTCGGGATTAAAACTCGTGTGTGGCTCTCACGCTAACTTGAGTTACTCTTCTAGCCGGAGAAGTTGCCATCTTCGAGTGCACGATGTTAATGACCGACCCGACCACCAGGATGCAATGGCTGAAGGACAACAAGCCGATGGAGGACAAGCTGGCTGATCGCGTAGTCACCACAATGTCCGACAATATTTGCAAGCTCGAGATCCAGAATGTGCACGAGTCGGATTCCGGGATATACATCGCGCGAGCTCTGAACGCAAACGGCGAAGCAACCTGCACTGCACAGCTGATAGTCCAACAACGTAAGTCGATCTAGAATAAAGAGAAGATTCATCGGACTTTGTCTATTAGATACTTTGCAGACAGCGCAGATGTTTAAGATGCGTTTTAGAGAGTTTTACACGTCTAAAAAAGTGTAATGTCTTTCAGATATTTATGTTATCTGTATTTTTATAATATATCTTTTAGATGTTTATATTCTCTATTCTCTAAATATATTTACTCGAAAAGTACGAACAGCTTTCGAATTAAATTTAATCAGAAGTTTGTCCAATCAAAGTTGAGTAAAGCATTTAATTTTAAGATTCCGAGTAACAGTATTTTTGCTATCATTTCGAGTGAATTTTCATATATTTGAAAGAGATTTTACTTGAAAAAATTTAGAAAATACAACACAAGAAATTTTGTTTACTAATGCGAAAAATGTTACAGCGAGTCCAGAGGAAAAGAAAGCAAGAGCAGACGCAAACGCGCCTGTCTTCTTAGTGCGTTTGAAGGATACCGAGCTTCTAGAGAATACTTATCTGCGTTTCATGATCAAGGTCAAGGGAAATCCCAATCCGGAAATGAAGTTGTGAGTCTTCATTTGAGTCGTACAAATACATAGAGAAAATATTATATTTCTATTACAAAAGTCTATGATAATTTTTACTATAATAAAATTCCTTCCGTATATAAAATATAAATTTCTAAAATAAGTTATATATCTTCTTTCAGTTTCAAAGATGGCACTTTGATTGATGTGAAGCACGAACGCGTGAAGATCATACGGGACAATGCCGAAAAGGGATTCTACGAGCTAGTGATCGCTGACGTTCAGAAGCAGGACGCTGGCAAATATTCGTGCACAGCCATGAATCGCTACGGCGAGGCAACGTGCGAAGCGCAGGTGACTGTGACGGACGAGAAGCCACTCTTCGCTGGGCTTCCAGAAGGTCTTCTTGAGCTTGGAACCGAACCGCATTTTACTTGGTTACGCGATGGCCAGCCGTTCAATCCTGAGGAGAGATTTAAAGTTCTCTTTAAAGATAACGAAGATACTCTGGCGTTGGTGTTCCAGCACGTGAAGCCCGAGGATGCTGGTCTTTATACGTGCGTAGCACAAACCAGCACAGGTAATCTATAACTATATATATATATATAATTATTATTTATTAAATAATAAAATTTTAAAGAACGAGAATTTGGTTGCTGCATTGTGGGTGATTTCAGTACCTTAGTTAATCCCGAGCTATTTTTCCATATAGGTAACATCAGCTGTAGTGCGGAATTAACGGTGCAGGGTGCCGTGAATCAGTTGCTAAAAGATCCAGAGAAGCCGAAGCTACAAACGGAATCGAAACAGTCGGAAGTGAGCATCGGTGGGTCCGCAATGCTGGACCTGCAAGTGAAGGGTTATCCGAAGCCGGATATTAAGTGGACAAAGGACGGTCAAGAGATCGTGGCTGGTGGCAGAATCAAATACCTCTGGGAAGATGAAGAGTCGCTCTCTTTGGTAATTAAGCAGGTCACTGCCAAAGACGCCGGCGTTTACACCATCACGGCCAAGAACGAACTGGGCCAAGACAGCACGCAGATCGAACTGATCGTCAAGTCCGCGCCTAAGATCACGCAGAAGCAATCCGACATGATGATTCTCATCGAGGACACCGACACGATGACTGTAAAGGTGGAAGCCACTCCACCACCGGAGGTTACATGGTACAAGGATGGTCAGCAGATTTCAGAGAGCGACCGTATAAAGATCAGCAAGGAGGGCAGCGACACGTACAAGTTAGTGATCAAGAAAGCGAAGGTGACCGACGCGGGCTCGTATTCGATCGTCGCGCGTAACGAGGTCAATCAGACGACCGAGATCTGGAATGTTGGCATCAAATGCCCACCGAAGATCAAGAAGAAGCTGGGCGAGCCTCGAGTGATCAACGAGGGCGACACGTTGAATCTTCTGATTGAGGTGGACTCCGAGACCGAACCGACGGTCAATTGGTACAAGGACGGTGAACTTTTGAGCGCGAGCGATCGCGTAAAGATGACAAAGAACGGTAACAATCACATACTCACGGTGAATAACGCGGTGGTGGAGGATGCGGCGTTCTACAAGGCCGAAGTGGTCAACAAACACGGAACTATCGCGGACGAAACGAGAGTCAGGGTATGATATGTAGTATATATAGTGAATCTATCATACAGAACTCGCAATTTTAATTTTAAGGAATTTAGGATTAATCTTTCTGAAAATGTCGAGATATCAATAATTTTCAAGATACAAACGATTAAGAAAATGGGATTTTTCGTGAATTAAACTTTGGGTATCACAGAATTTTCTTTAATCAATTTCAAATACAATAACAGAATTTTAACTTTATACAGATATAATGAAAGTGTTTTAAGTTGAGTTTTAAGTAAATTTTATTTGAAATCAAGTGAAAAACATGCCCGATGATTCTACCGATCGTCTGGCCTAAATACTCGGCGAAACATTTACAGGTGCGCGGCATACCGAGATTCAAGACGAAACTGTGTGACATCAGCGCGAATGAGGGCGACCTGAACGTCGAATTCGTAGTGGAGATCGAGGGCTTCCCGAAGCCGAACGTACAATGGTTCCTAGGCGATGTAGAGATCACAGAGAAGCGTACGGAGTACACTCGCGTAGAAGAGGGCGACAATTACAAACTCATCATCAAGGAAGTGAAGACCGAGTTGAAGGGCCACTACACGTGCAAAGTGCACAATGAGTACGGCGAGAACTCGAGCAGCTCGAATCTGACGGTGAATACGCGGCCGAAGTTGCTGAAGAAACTGGCGGATCAGAGGTTGAATGAAGGCGAGACGCTTACGCTGACGTTCGAAGTGTCCGCCACACCGGATCCGGAGGTCAAGTGGTACAAGGACGGCGAAGAAGTGTCGGCGGACGCCAGGATCAAGATCACCAGGGACAGTCAGCGCAAGGAGAGCTACGATCTGACGGTGACGTTGCTGAAGGGCTCGGACGGCGGCCTGTATGAGGTGCGAGCCGAGAACGCACTGGGCTACGTCACCAGCAAGAGCAAAGTCATCGTGCTAAGTGAGTATACGTGCCTGCTCTTTTTCAACATAGCTCTGGAACTCGACTCCGACGCGAACATAAATTCCACGATAAAATAATAATACACGCACACATACACAACTTTGAAATAATAAAATATAAATAAAATAATTAAATGTGCGAAATATAGCTTGCTTCAGAGATCATTGACTTTCATCATCTCTTTATGATTGAATGGAAGTTAAATACTGTTGAGTTTTCCTCTTAGAACGTTTTCTTGGCTTTACAAGTATTTATCTTCGTGTCGCGTTTGATCTCTCAGTCGAGTTCCGGAGTTAAACGCGGGGGATAATTTTAGCAGAGTTGAAAGAATCGCACGAGGACGGCTGAAACCGTGATAGTTGCCGGAACAACGGTCAGCAATAGACAGTGAATGTCTCTAGTTTTTGAGAAATTGCAGCAGTAAAGTCGTCGTGTTTCGACTACGTTCAGTAAGTACCGAATGCAAAGCGGATGATGACGATTCCCTCTCCGTTTTGTTTTCGTTTTTCTCGATGTGATATTTTGCGAAATTCTTCGACGACCTTTAACGACGAGGTTCAATCGAGATCATCTTTTTCTAGATAGCTCCTCTAGTTGTGCGATAGATCTGTGTGTATAGAAAGAACTCTCTCCCGATCTCCACAAACGAAAGGGAAGAGCGCTACCTGCAGACGCGTCACATCATCGACGTTGACGCAGAACATGTGTTTTCCGTTCCTTTTCTCTTTTTTCTATCTTTTTCTCTATCTTCTTATTGATCTGATGCACACTGCAAAATAAAGTGCGTTAAAACACCTCATTTTAACGTTAACGTACGTTAACGTACGTTAACATGACCTCATTTTAAGACAAACTATGCTGGCAGTTTAAATTAACTCACACAGAAAAAAAATTAGTATTCACTTGAAACTAATATACTCAAATTAACAATCATTGTTTCATATATAAGCAATGATATATATTATAATTCTGTTGAGAATTTTAAATTTCAACAATGTTGCAATTTTATTAGAATATTATAATATAAGAAGTGCAATATGATTTTTTAAATAATATATGAAAAGGATATTATAGCTTTTTTTTCATAAATTCATTTCAATTTTAGTTTATGTCTTTAATAGTGCAGGGATAAACTGTCAGTAAGATCCATCTTGCTAAGAGACATAGTAAATTCTGCTAGAAATATAGCAAATTTTTTATATGAATAATAATATGAAACTGCTAATGTAGCGTGTTAAAAGGGAAGACGTTAATATGTTGTTTTAATATATTTCGGCGTCACTTCAATTTGCAGTGCAGTGCCCGTAGGAATTACTTTTGCATTTTCAAGGGCTACTTTCTTCTTGTTGTCTTTCCCGTAATCGCAGGCTCGACGGGTGAGTGTGAGAAGGTGGAAAAAGAAAAAGAAAGTATAGGCATAGCCCTCGAAAATCGTCTCGAAAATGCAATTTTGAGCATTGACCTACACGGAAAAAAATAATTCTGTTAATGTAACTAATTTTCTGTTATCTGGGAACTAAATGAAGAACTGTTGTAGGAATCAAAAAATTCCTGTAAGAGATTTTTACTTAGCCAAATGTTCTCAGTTACCTCAATCAAGTTTTAACGCAGTTGAATATTCAGACAAGCATTTTCGATCACAATAACAGATATTACTTCTCGTCAGCGAGTTTTTCGTCTGGTCCCCACCCAGTTACACCAATTGAAATTTTTTTACCGTGTAGACTTACGTTACTGTACTATTGCTTCTTGTGTACACGCTGGAGTGTGTCTGCACACGTTCCAATTTTCTCTCTGAACGTCACGTGTACTGACATCTATCGCGTCTCGAAGCACGTCACGATAGAAATTCGATGTACTTCTGTAGCTGAAACGGAAGACAAGCTCGACGAAAAGATACAGCCGTCGAGGGAGAAGGCCGAGAAGGTGACGGTGCAGGAGGAGAAGACGCAGGCGAAGAAACTGACGGAGGAACAGGTGCCGCAGCAATCGAGTCTGCTTGCCGAAGAGTCGGGATCGGAAGGTAACTGGGTCAACTACGTCAGAGTGCATAAGAATGAGAATAGAATGTCATCTCTTCACTTTTTTTCACCTCTTCGTTTGGAAGGCAACAACGAGCAATTGCGCTTTATGACAATCGAAACGCCGATTCGCGCGACTCGTATGACGTATCCACATGTTTCGTCTGGGATATCATCATATACTGAGAGATACTTTAATTCTAGGATGCATCGCACAGGAGAATTTTCATGACAGTTTTTCAACAAGTTTTTCGGTGCAAATTTCGATTTTTTAAGTGGATGATTTTTATACTGAAAAGAAATTATTTGGTATTTGTAACTATAATCATATAGAGAAATATATTTACGACAAAGTGAAGGAAACCAATTTTTTAAATTATATTTTACTATCATATTAATGATAACAACCATCGTTATATATGTATTACTACTTACTACTTTCGTGTTAGAACAACCAAAAATATGGTTGGGACTAAAAATAACTATAATTTTAGTTAAATTAACCATTTTTCTCTCTCAATGTATCTTCTGTTTTTCACTTTTCATTGTAGAGTCATGCATCCCAGGATTAATGATCGGAGACAATTAGCACCGCTTCTCGCGCGCCCCTTGTATACTTTAATCGTCGCTTGATTTTGTTCCAAGTACACGTGTAAAAGCAGTCTCATAGAGAGTTAGATAGATTCGCGTGATGCACCGTCGTGATTTATTACCGAGACGCACAGAACACACGGAGCGCTTAATTGTCGAGCTCGTGATTAACATTACTCGTGAACTCGGCAGGTTAGTTAGCGTAGCTTACGTGTATCGAAGAGATTTCTTGATTAAGAGTCGCTTGACGGTGGTTCGGTGGCGAAACAATGTCTGGTATAAATTTAGGTCGCGTCACACTGGAGAGACAAAACGTCCAAGTAATTCAAGGGGACAATGAAACGATCACAATCTCCGTGGCCTCCACGACATCTCACGAAGCTATACTCACAGGTAATTTCACATACATACACCACGTTGGAAAAACGTATGCACCCTTCACTTTTTAAGCAACCAAGAGACGCAAAGGTCTGAAAGATGTCTTATGGTAGTCTACACTGAGGAAAAAGATGGAGACTGTTTGGATGAAAAAAGATCCTTTAAGTAAATGCTTATTATTATTACTTTCTTATCACTTAGCATTATTGCTCAGTCAAATAAATTATAGACACTGTGTGAGAAGAAATATCTAAAAAAATGAAAAATATTTATTCTCAATGGGTATTAATAACATAATTACTTAAATCTAAATTCTTTTATTTAGAAAGAATAAACTACTACAAAGTTTTAAGAAAATGTATATTTTTTTATTTAAAAAAAATTGTTTTTTATTACAGGAATATCTATATTGGTATAAGTAAATGTATTATTAAAAAATAAAAAAATCCATAAAAATTTTTTTTTATTTCTCACACAATTTTTCTCTCAGTTTATAGTTGCTGCAATGAATTATAGATTGCATTGCAATCTGATCAGCAATTATATCAATGCAGTGTATTGTTGAGTCAACGTAAAATAATTATAATCTGTTATAATTTGTTTTGTTTAATAATTTGCATAATAATTATAATTCATTCCGGAGACAGTATTTTTTCTTTGAACGAGAGTAATTGTCAATTTTGTCGACTGAACCGCTTTCTTTTCAGTCTACGCAATCTTTCAGACTTTCGCGTTTGTTCAGACATATAAACGATACTCGCTCGATAACTAACAACCACACGAACAGACAGGGAACACGAAACCACATTACATCTGTCGAAAACTAAGCGTGTCTGTTCGAAGATGGTTTCACTTCGAAGTTTCTTGTCGACGTCTGCTTCGATCGTGGTCGAGCAAGTGTCCTGTTTAATTGTGCATCGCGTTATTTATCGGGACGAGTACATAAAGGATCGTTTCTAAAGACACTGAAGATACAGGAACCGCGCACACGTCGACGACTATGACGACGACACGCGGCTATTAGTAGTCGAAGGTATGAGGTCAGGCGGTTCGCAGGTCCCGACGAAAGTCACACGATCAGCAAGATGACGGCAACCAAGGTCGAGTGCCGAGAGTTCGGTGTCAATTCGGGACCCAGCGTCGAGGAGGTCGCTTCCTACGCTTATACCGTGCAGGAGGAAAGCTCAAAGCCGCAGAACGGCGTGCTGATCGAGGAGTTTTCGGAGACCGAGGAGAAACGGTCCAACTTGGCCGTCAATCGGGGTGTCACGATCGTGTCCGTGTCCGACGACGAATCGACCCTGAAGGCGCTCTCGCGGGACGTCAGCACGGAGGACATGCAGGCGGCTGATTTGCCAGAGGATCAACGAACGACGAACGGCTTCCTCGACGAGCCCTACTTCAACGGAACACCAGAGGACGTCAGACTGCACCGTGTCTCCAGAATCACGGAGACCATCGTCGAGGAGCGCTCTTCCGAGGAACCGTCGTCGGCGGTGTTGTCGAGCCAAACGCTGCAACGAGAAAGTCTCGACACGAAAAAGATGAATTTGCCCGGCCAAAGCGCGACGATCAGCGACGTGAGTCCGGCGAAGAAAGTTGCTGAAGAAACTTTGGAGCAATCACAGAGCGCGGCTGTAGCTCCTGGCGGCTTGTCGAAGGGAACCGCGAAGCTCGAGAAGGCGGAAGCTACGAAGACGTTGTCGAGCGAAACGTTGTCGCGACAGAGTTCTCAGAAAGCGCTCCTTGACGACGATGACGATGGGATCGACGAAGATATGAAGAAGCTCCTAGCTCGTGTTAAACGGCAACGTAGCGAGCTAGACGAAATTCTTGATAAAGAGTCGGGCAGAGAATCAGGTACAGCCGCAAAGTTCCATCGATAGCTTCGCCAGTTAACTTTAATTTCTCAGCACGACGACTCGTTGGAACGTAGATCGCCCATCATCTCTGTTTTTAACTGACAGATCGAGATCTCGCTAATCTTCTCGCATGTCGTTGAGTTCACGATTTTATTGTATTCGCACGTGTTAGCGTGGAAGCGTGAAACTATAAGAAGTTCATTAATGAGTAAAATCGCCATGATTTTTACATGAAAATATTATATCTAAATTAACCATTTGAGTCTCTCGAGTATCTCTTGAGTATCCTTGATGACAGTTCATTGGAGCAATATTAGCTACAAAAGAGAAAGCCTCAATATGTTCAATATTGGTCTAGTATTTTAAAGTAGACGCTTTGCATTTTATAACCAATATAGAATTTTGAATATTGGTAATTTATTTATTATTAATATTGGCTACATATTGAATTATATTGGCTCAATGTACTTTTAATGTATGCCAATATTGACACATCTTATGCAACACTAGCAATTTATTTACATTTTTTTTATAATCAATATTGGCTATATTAGTCCAATACGCTAATGTAATCAATTGGGATAATGTAACGCCAATCAATTGTGTAGTAGGGGAGTATCCTTGAATTTAATATCTTAATATTATGTAATATATTTATAAATATCTTCAAAAGTATCTTCAAAAATAATAACTTTAAAAATAAGAAAATATTTTATGTACATTGTTTAATAAAGTGCTTTTTTAACTATGTAGTTACAATTTATTTGTTTTGTGTGAAAAAATTTAAATTTCTATCAATTTTTTAATTTTTTATAAGCAAATTTTTCATTTATTGAAGCTACTTTTAAAAAATTATTTGCATTTGTGTGTCTGATATATGCATATCTCTCTCTATGAAAAAATACTAAATTTCTAAAATGAAAAACTGAGACTCAAAGGGTTAATATTATATTGGATTAATAAAATATTATATATAATATACAATATATTACTAAAAAAATTATATGTTATAATATATTACGTAATTTAATTTTTATATAATATTTAATATTATATTAACCTCCCAAGGGAGAGTTGGTATAATATTCTTAGATTCTTTATATTATAATGCGTATTCTTTTTTTAATATTTATGTTAATATATCTTATATTTATGCTTCCATGCGTAATATTGATTGTTTGTATTCTCAAACATTATCTTATTCGACGTTGACTTATAGTAGCTCTGTTACTGTTCATCGTCTTAAAAGTCTATGTATCGAGGTAAGGTTGCGGCTTTCACACTCTAAACAGCGTTGATTGATTTCGTAATCTTCACCACGTAGAGCTTGCCGAGCACCCGCTTAACCATAAGCGCTTTTAGGTAAGTACATTAAAAAGATTATTCGATAGATATGATAAAAAAGCACAGCCTGATGATTGAGCAGTAAAGGTATAAGCACCATTAGATGTGAGCACCGAGTTTCAGCTTATGTCCGTTATCACGTATATTTTTCCTTTAAAAAATAGGAACGTAGTATCATGAATTCATACTTGACTCTCCGACGAATGGCGGCTTATTCCTCTCGTTTATTTACGCAGCACCGCCTCATGTGTTGAGCACCAATCTCACCGACCGAACGATCTTCGAGACGCAGAACACGCAGTTCGAGGTGAATGCCTCCGGTCTGCCGAGGCCGGACGTGAAGTGGCTGAAGGATGGCAAACCTCTTCGATCCGGCGAACGGGTGAGGATCAGCACATCCGGGGAGTTGTACGAGATGGATCTCAGCAAGGCTACTCTCGAGGACGAGGGTGTCTATTCGTGCGTCTTGACGAACAAACTGGGCGAAGAAATTGTGGAGGGTTATTTGACCGTCGGTACGGTCGACGATCTTCGCAAGCCGAGATTCACTGAGCCTCTCAGTGACGTCGATGTTGCGTTCGAGGCTAACGGAGAGTTCAAGGCTGTCTTTACGGCCGATCCGGTTCCGGATGTAAGATGGTGCGTATGCAGGATAAAGAGTAGAAAGCTATTTTTATGCTATAGCTATGAAGCTATAATTATTTTTCGTCTATCTGCACTAATATTTTAAGCACCATGCTCGACATTTTTCGAGTTAAGAAGAAAGGAAGTACACGCGTTTTCTAAAATAATATAAAATTATCTTTGTCTTCATTTTCACATGTTATATTTCATTAAAAGATTAAATATTTATAAAATTTGGGAGTAGAACTTCAAAATCTTGCTTAAATCTATCTATGATAAATATCAACAAGTTTCATATATCTTTTGAAATATTTCACAGTATGGATAAATTTGACGCTTGAAAAGTTAATTCGAAATTTCAATTTCAATATTTAAGTTGTAATATGAGTTATTTCTTGATAGCAAAAGAATGTTATTGGTTATATAGAAATATATTCTGTAGGTACTTCAAAGATCAGGAGATTCCGTCAGATGATTCTAGAATCAAGTCTACCATCGCTAACAGTCCGGCAGCGGACAAGTTGACAGAAAGTAAAGTTACGTTAAAGGTGCCGAAATGCACCAAGGAAGATACTGGGGAGTACAGCTTGAGATTGATAAACAAATGGGGAGATGCTGAGTCTAACGTAAGTAGTGAACTGATACAATGCATTAAATAGCCGATAATCACTGAGATATTTATATCTTTCCAGGCGTTTCTGAGTCTTCTATTGAAGCCGCAAATCGACAGTTTCAAAGATCACAGCGAGTCGGTTGATGAACGGGTCGAGTGGCAAGCGATCGTCAAGGCCAATCCGAAACCCGTGGTTACATGGATGAGGGATGGCACGGAGCTGCAGAAGGGCGAACGATACGACATGGAAGAGGATAAGAGAAACTGCAAATATAAGCTCATCATCAAGAAGCTTAGTCTTGAAGACGGCGGCGCTTACACGATTGTGGCGAAGAACTACCTGGGCGAAGTGAGTGCTCAGGCTACTCTGACACCTCACAGTAAGTTCATTAAGTTTCCTCAGTAAAATATAGTCGCACTTTATACGCTTTGCTGCAAGCCGTATATCTAACAAGTAAATCTACCCAAAAGTTACACTCCGATTTCTTTCTAATTTAGCACAAATGTGTACAAAAGTACAAAGAATATTTAGGTCATATTTTTTCATTTTGACTTACTTTGAGTTTCACGGGCAGTTTATAGCTTTTTAATGTTTATAGCTTTTTCATTCCTATCATCAACAAGTGCAACAAAAATGCATAAGAAATAAAATTGAATATAGGCGTTATTGGCTTGCTAATTATGAATATGAAGTCAAATGTATAAAATTATTTGTATAAATAATAAAATGTTTAAACAAAACATGTAAAAAGTTGAAAAAAAATTATGTATACAAATAATTTCTCGGTTTGGCAGAGATTCGAACTATTGACTAATTTAGCATAGATTTGAAATATTTCGGTTGGAATCTCGGCTAAAGAAATTTAGAATGGTTCGTGTCTCAGCTATGCCGATTTTGTTAGAATTATTTAACTATATCTTGTATTCAATTTTATTTCTTATGTATTTTTATTGTATTTGTTGATGATAGGATTGAGAACATTAAAAAGCTATAATCTGTCTGTGAAATTCAAAGTGAGTCAAAATGAAAAAATATGACCTAAATATTCTTTGTACTTTTGTACACATTTGTGCCAAATTAGAAAGAAATCGGAATGTACCTTTTGGGTAGGTTTACTTGTAAGCTGCATAGAAATCCAAAGACTTATGTCTTATAGATCTTCGAGTTCACAAAATTATAGTATCATCCTTTGTATATTACATCTTCACGATATAAAAAAACATTTGCATTTCCCGTAGCCGAGGCTCCGACTTTCCTAAAAGGCCTCTCGAAGATGCAGTGCAGCGATCGCGAAGACATCGAGCTGAAGATCCGTGCGGTCGGTATCCCGAGACCAAGCGTCATTTGGCTGAAGAATGGCGAGATCATCAAAGAGGACGATCGGCATCAGTTGGTTACTCACATAGACGGCATAGTGGACAGTATCTTCTCCATCAAGACCTTTTCCGCGGACGACGTCGGCACGTTCACGTGCCAGGCGAGCAATGTCGCCGGTACCGCGCAAACCAACTGCGATTTAACGTTGACGTTGACCGCACCTTCGTTCGGCCGACCACCCCTACCGAGGTCAATGGAAGTCGACGAGGGCGAGCCGCTCGAGCTGAAAGCCAAAGTGGACGGTAGTCCGATACCCAGCACCGCTTGGTTCAAGGACGGCGAGAGGATCTGGCCAAATGATCACGTGAAAATCACCACCTCACCGGACGGCACCACGAAACTCATGATCGACGTCGTGGAGCCCACCGATTGTGGCGCTTACAAGCTGGTCATCTCGAACTCCAGCGGAGATAATTCCTCACTCTGCGCTGTCGCTGTCACACGTGAGTGAATTTTTTTTAGTTTTCGTGCTCTATCGAGTAACGAATCTCGTCAATTCGTTGAGACAAAATGGAAAGATTAGATATTTGATTTAATTACTAATAATACGTTTAAAATAACTTTTCGCGTATCTTTTAGAATCAAAAGTTAAACTTAACGTTAACGTAAAATTAAATTTAATATTAACATAAAATGAATTATAACATAAAGTTAAAATTAACGTTACATTACATTAAGAAACATTAATAACAGTTTGTAATTTCATGAATTTAAGTGGCTTTTATTACTAAGCAGTCTGCGCTTGTTACAGCCTCACGTAGGAAACCGTCGTTTATGAAGTCATTGCAGAACATGAAGGCCGTGGTTGGACAACCGCTGAAGCTGGAAGCTCAAGTCTTAGCATTCCCGAATCCGCAGGTGCAATGGTTCAGGGACGGTATACCGTTGAGACACACGAAAGAAATGTATTTCATAAATGAGCCAAACGGTCTGATCGGCTTGAAGATCGACTACGTACGTCCGGAGGACGCGGGCACTTACTCCTTGATTGTGTCCAACGCACTTGGCGAAATCACTGGTACGGCTAAGATAGAAGTGGAGGAGAGAGAGAAGAGGCCGGAGTTCGTCGCGAGCCTTCAGCCGCAAACCGCTGTCGAAGGTTTCCCAGTGAAGATGGAGGTGAAAACTGTCGGAAAACCAGCTCCCGAGCTCAAGTGGCTGCGAAACGGCGACGAGGTACTATGATATTTTTAACATTGTTATATGTTATGTTCAAATATTTTAAATTCGATTCTTATCTAACAAAATCAATATATCTTCAGATTGTTCCTGACAACACGCACATAAAGATCACCAGCCAACCGGACGGCAGTCATGCGTTGATTCTCGATAAGGCGACGCCAGAGGACATAGGCGAATATCAAGTAGTAGCCGGTAACACGGAGGGCACCGCGTCCTGCAAAGCTAAACTGGACGTAGTTAGTAAGACCAGACCGGACACGCCAGAGGAAAAGCCAGCCTTCACCGGTCCTATGCGCGATGTGATCGTTGAAGAAGGTCAGCCATTGACGTTGGATGTGTCGTTTGTCGGTAATCCCATGCCCGACGTGAGCTGGACAAAGGATGGCGAACCTGTGAAGCCCTCGGAACGCGTGATGATGAGTTGCGACGGCAAGAAAGTTGGTCTGGAAATCAAACCGTGCGATGTCAAGGACGCAGGTGCCTACAGCTGCCGGCTGAGCAATCCACTCGGCGAAGACACCACCGGCGCGAACGCTATAGTCAGGAAAGTCTACCAGTCACCGTCCTTCACGCAGAGGTTCACGGATCTACAGCAACTGCCTACCTACGACGCCAAGTTTCCAGCGCGCATCACTGGTATACCACATCCTGAGGTCACCTGGTATTTTAACGACAAGCCAATTTTGAAGGACAACGACAAGTACAAGATCAAACATGATGGTGATGCTTATTGTTTGTACGTGAAGAACTGCACCTACGACGACTCAGGTCGATATAGGTGTAGAGCGGTCAACAAAGGCGGCGAGGCTGAATGTGTGGCAAACTTGGCTGTAGTCGATAAGATGTGAGATTCTCTCTTTTTTATTTAAATATACAATATTAGTTGTTTTAGATGATTGTTAGATGATTAGAATGTTGAAGATAATCCTCTAAAAAATCTCATGATTTTTTATAATATTATAATATTATAATCTCTTACACAATAATAGTCTTTTTATAAAACAGTATAATCTTATAAATTCTCTTATAATCTAATAAAATAAGAAGAATAATCATATTAAAGAGAATCTTTTTTCATATAAAAGATTCTTTATTATAAATGTTTTTTTATTTATCTCATTATAGAAGAAGATAAGATACTTCTAGAAGAGAATTTAACGAATCTATGTCATATTACACGATTAATAACTTCAGTGAGAAGAAGCAGAAAATCGAGCCACCAACGTTCCTGAAGAGGATCGGCGACTGCGAGGTTTACAGAGGTATGCCCGCCAAATTCACCGCGTGCGTCACCGGATACCCGGAGCCGGACTTCGAGTGGTATCGCAACGGCGATCGACTCTGGCCCACCGATCGCATCAGGATGGATCAGGAGGGTAGTTTGTTGCGAATGACAATTGCTAACGCGGACGAGTTGGATGCCGGCAAGTACGTACTGAGGATTTCCAATCCTCACGGTGAAGACTCCTGCAGCGCCGAGATGATTTACGAATGTAAGTTGCATAAAAGTTTTCGTGGTGAAGAAAAATCATTAAATTAATATTTTGAAGCATTAGTTTCATATATGTATCTCTCTTTGGACGTTTTCATTTAATATTTTTAAAATATTTCTAAAATCAATAATTTTTCATCAATAATTTTTTACTTGCTAAGTTACTATCAAGAGTCGCATGATAATTCGTGAGATCTTCCTAATGAATTCCCTTCGATTTCAGCTCTGGAACCACGCACGAAGAAACCTCTCGCCGATCAATACGCTGATTTCGACAAGTATCGAAAGTCCGGTGTTCCGCTGCCATTGTCGGACCGTCCGATCATCAGCCGTATGATGGACCGCCATCTCACCCTCTCCTGGAAGCCGTCCATTCCGATCGGGCCGCGAATGCCGGTAACGTATCTGGTGGAGATGTGCGAGCTGCCAGACGGTGACTGGTTCACCGCGCGCAGTGGCATTCGTAGCTGCGTCTGCGACATCCGCAACCTCGAGCCGTTCCGCGACTACAAGTTCCGCATTCGCGTGGAGAACAAATACGGCATAAGTGACCCGTCGCCCTTCGCGCAAACCTACCGCGCCAAACTGGAGCCGGAGCCACCCAAGTTCTTCCCTTACTTGCCACCTGGTATCGACTTCCGACCTGAGACCAGTCCTTACTTCCCGAAGGACTTCGACATTGAGCGACCACCCCACGACGGTTACGCTCAGGCGCCCAAATTCCTGCGTCAGGAGTATGACACCCAGTACGGCGTGAAGAATCACAACGTCAACCTCTTCTGGTTTGTCTACGGTTACCCCAAGCCGAAGATGACATATTACTTCAACGATCAACTGATCGAATCGGGCGGTCGATACGACCAGAGCTATACCAGAAATGGCCAGGCGACTCTCTTCATCAACCGAATGCTCGAGAGGGACGAGGGTATGTATGAGGCTGTCGCTACAAACGAGCACGGCGAAGCCAGGCAGAGAATTGTCTTGAAGATCGCCGAGTACCCCACGTTCATCGAGAGACCTGATGAAACTATTGTGATGGTGAGGAGAACTGGCCAGTTGGTCGCCCGCGTCACCGGTGTACCTTACCCAGAGCTGAAGTGGTACAAGGATTGGAAGCCTATAGCTTCATCTTCCAGAATCAGGGTTTGTTCCGTTTATTCTGTCCTATTCCACAGATAAATATATAATTATTAAAAAATAATAAGAGTATATGGAACGAAAGAATATAGAAATGTGAACCAAAGAAAAATTAAAAAAGTTCACTTTCTTATTGTTAGTTATACATCTTGATTTCAAAATTATTATGTTTATATTTATATGTCTTGTATACATGTTAAATCAGAATAATTATGATATTAGAATAATCATGACGATGTAATATCGTTCTCACAGTGGTAAATTTAATTTATTATTAATATCAATAAAATAATATTATATAATAATATTAATATCAATAAAATTAATATAATTGTTCTTTGATTTTACAATGATTAAATGGGCAATCACTATTAATATCTAGTTGTTTTTAATATTTTTATTGTAGAAAAATTACATATATTTATTAATTATATATATTTTTAAATTATAACATAGTATATAATATAAAGATATTTTCTTAAGCGCTTTTCCTTTCTAATGATAGATTCAATTCACCGAACCCGATACTACGACTCTCATCATCAACGAGGCTATGACGAAGGACGAAGGCCTTTACTCGATTAGCGCGGGGAACGTGGCTGGATCAATATCCTGTTCGGTAATACTTCACGTGGAGGAGAACGAGCACGAATACGGATATAGAACGTACAAGAAGAAGATGGATGTGCAGCCGCGCGACAAGCCGTTCGGCGATTTCTACGATTTGGGTGATGAGCTCGGCCGCGGCACGCAGGGTGTCACCTATCACGCGGTCGAGAGGAACACCGGTAGAAATTACGCTTCCAAGATTATGCACGGATATGGTGATCTCAAGCCGTTCATGTATAACGAGATGGAAGCGATGAACAACCTGCATCATCGCAAACTGCTGCGGCTGCACGATGCTTTCGAGACTAACGATTCGGTTACGCTCGTCATGGAACTGTATCCTTTATTACTACGTCCATATCTGTATTTATACGTTAAATCAGGATAATTGTGATATTAGAATAATCATGATAGAGCGTAATATTATTCTTACAGTGGCAAAATTAAAAACTTATGAGTTATCAAAATTATTATTTTTTGAAATTATAATATTAATATTATATAGATTATTTATTAATTTTATCTCTCTTTTTAATGATTTTGCAATAATTATTAGGTGGATAGTCATCTTGTAGTTATTAATATTTTTACTTTAGAAAAGCGTCGCAAACTCGCAATATCATGATTATCTTGAAAGATTGATCCTACATAGCTTGATACAACGTTTAAAAGTGAATTGTAGAATCAAATGTTGAAAAATCCTTAATGATAATTTAGAGCGGCTGGTGGAGAATTAGTGGACACTCTCACGAGACAAGAATATTATACCGAAATAGATATCGCTCGTTACATACGCCAACTGTTATGGGGACTGGAATACATGCACGGAAATCATTACGCGCATCTTGGTTTGACGGTACATTACGTATATAAAACTTGATTTTTATATGAAAAATTCGGTTGTTTATATAATTTGTGCTTAACTCGTTAAATTCAAACTCTAAATAATTTAAAAAGTAATAACATAATTTGCTAAAATTTACTTTTACTATGCATTTATTTTTACAAGCCAAAAACTCAACTAGTAATATATATTTTTCCTTCCTTCAGTATACATCAATTGCTTTATATTGTGATTGATCTGTTTATAAAATATTCAAAATAATAACATAGCTTTAAAAATTAATAATTTAATCTGTAATTAATTCTAATTTATATTTATAATTTATATTTATAAATCTTAATTTATAAATAAATATTTTCTTTAATTAAATATCTTTCCTCATAGCTCGGTGATCTCCTGATCTCCCACGCCGGTGGGGACGACCTGAAAATCGGCGACTTCGGACTCGCTCGTAGAATCTCGCAAATGAAGCTGATGACTTTAGCGTATGGTATGCCGGAATATGTCGCACCAGAAGTGACCAATAACGAAGGCGTCAGTTACCCCGCGGATATGTGGTCCGTCGGCATAATTACCTATATCTTGCTGTCGGGTATTTCACCGTTTAGAGGTGCGCACGACCGCGAGACATTGATGAAGATCAGAGCCGGCAAATGGGACTTCGACGATCGGTGGAAGCACATATCGAACGAGGCACAGGACTTCATCCGCAGTCTGCTCATGTACAATGTTGAGACGAGGATGGATGTCAAAACTGCTTTGGCTCACCCGTGGTTCAACTACATCGACAATTTGCCACCGGAACCTCACAGAATACCTTCCGAGAATTTGAAGAATTATTATAAACTTTACCGGCAAGTGTATTCTAATAATATTTTAAGGACACACTTAATAAGAGAGTGTGTCATAAATAATTCAGTGTATCTTTTAACCAGAATTGATTTTTTACAGAAAATAAGAGAACTGAAGAAAAGAAAGTAAAAATAGAGAAATTCATAGAATGTATTCTTGTACAATTGAGAAGGTTTCAATTTACAAAGCGTGTATTTTCACAGCGATTGGTACAACAATGCTTCTTGCCGCACGTGGTATCGCAGGCGCAAGTTGGAGACCGCGTTTGAACATCCGTCGCGAATGGTGTATCCACCAGGACACAAATTCACGCCTGAGCCCAGTACCGACAGGAGTTACAGCCCGTTGAAGAAGCCCTCGACCAGGACATGGGAGAATCAAGTGCCATCGAGGGAACCGATCGACACGGAGATCGGAATTATCAAGAGCGAAAGCCAGTAAGATGACACTTTTAATATACAACAGATTTAATATAAAAAACTATTTAATATAAAATAGATCTGATAATCTTTAAACTTTCTTCCATTAACAATTTTTCGATTGACATAATAGTTTATACATTTAAAATATCTCTGAAATTCATAAAATAATGCAACAAAACAAAAATTGTATCTTTTACAGCTAAGCTACAGAAATACACAACTTTTACATAACTTTTCAATCGAATTTTCAACTCAGAAATTCAGTTTATATTTAATTTGAATCCAACTTCAAATTCTAATTAAATTATATAAGTAAAATAATTGAAATTAAATTTAAAGGAAATTAATTTTAAAAGAAAATTTTAAGTTCCTTTTTTATTAAAATTTGTATAAGTGTAGCGTTATCAAAGATAATCAAATACAATTGCGTTTCAAAGTTACCAAAACGGACCGGATACGTACCTCCTTCAGCTGCGAGACACCGATTTCCCCGTCCGACTACGCGAATACATGAAAGTTGCTTGCAATCGCAGCCCCGGATTTTCGCGCTCTATTACTGAAGACAATGGCTTCGATTGGAGGGTGAGTACAATTACTACATGGTTGTTACCCTTAAATGGTTTTCTTCAATTCTCTGTTTTCTTTATACAGGCACCGATTATTCGGGAACGTCGGCGATTCACGGACGTCATGGACGAGGAAATTGACGACGAGAGGCGAGAGCGCATCAATCGGTACGGATCGGCGGATACGTATACGCTCAGGCGATTGAAAAACGAGCTGGGTACTCGACTGGACAGTTACGCTGAGGCCGAAGCAATGATTGGGTCGAAGAAGGAGGGTCAGCCGCCATTCTTTCGCGAGAAGCCGCAGATCTGCCCGATCGAGGAGGGAAAGTCAGCGCAGCTTGTCTGCCTCGCTGTGGGCGATCCGAAGCCGCTGATACAGTGGTTCAAGAACGACATGGTCATACAGGAGAGCAATCGGATCAAAGTGACAGAGGACACAGAGGGAAGATCTATATTTACTTTTAACCCTACGAAAGAGCACGATATTGGCATATATAAGGTCGTGGCGAGAAATCCGATAGGACAAACAGCTGTTAGAACGAGGGTGCTGTTGGCAACGGTTCCTTTCGGCCCGGATTCCCCAGAGGTAATCATGCAACCTTCGAGGATATATGAAGATACCGAAGTATAAGAAGTATAAAAATAAAAAAACTAGAGAATTTAAAAAGTTAACGAAATTAGAGGAAAACTTAGATCGGAGAAACATTAGAGGGTTACTTTAAGGAATTAAAGTAGAAATTAGAGAGTTACTTTAAGAGAATTTTGGTAAAAGAATGATAAAAAATAGAATTTTTAACCGAGGAACATATGCCTTCTATGCTAAGGATACTTGATCTTTCAGGCTTCCGATGTGTCGGACACCGAAGTACTTCTGCGATGGAAACAGCCCAAGTATGACGGCAATTCGGCCGTGTTGTGCTACAATCTTCAATATAAGGAGGGTGACTCAATTGCCTGGATAGACGTCGGCTCGAACATCGACCACGAGTTCTATCTGGTGCGTAACCTGAAGCAGGACACAAGCTACAACTTCCGTCTGGCAGCGCGCAACCGCATCGGCTGGAGTGAGAAAGGCATCCCGTCAAAGCTGATCAAGACTCGGCCGCCAGGTTGTCCGAAGGTGCAAATAACGCGCGCAATGAGGCATCTCCAGGAGTTTACTGAAGCCGGCCACGAGATCGTTTTGGAAGAGGACAAACAGCACATTGACTACTCCGTAGAGGAGCGGCCGATTGAGTGGTCAGAGGAGCCTCAGTTGTCCAGCAAATACAGTTTTATTTCGGAGCTATCGCGCGGCCAGTTCTCCGCGGTGGTAAAGGGCTTGGACAAGAGCAACGATCGCGTGATCGTCGCCAAGATCCTCGAGCTGAATGCCGAGACGGAGAAGCAAGTGAATCGGGAATACGAGGCATTGCGTTCGCTGCGACATGAGAGATTGGCAATGTTAGAGACGGCGTATAAGGTCCCTGGCTCGCCGATCGTGATGTTCGTCATGGAGAAGCTCCAAGGCGCCGATATACTCACCTACTTCTCCAGCAGACACGAGTACACGGAGAATTGCGTGGCGAACGCCGTCACGCAGATTCTCGACGGTTTGCAGTACTTGCACTGGCGAGGCTATTGCCACCTAGATATCCAGCCGGACAACGTGGTGATGTCGTCCGTGAGGTCGGTGCAAGTGAAGCTGGTTGACATGGGCTCCGCTCACAAAGTCAGCAGGCTAGGCACAGCGGTACCGAAGCAGCTCGGCCATCACGAATACAGATCGCCTGAGTTGCACAACGATGAACCGGCCTATCCTCAGACGGATATCTGGATGGTCGGTGTGTTGACCTACGTGTTGTTGTCTGGGGTCTCGCCTTTCCGCGGCAAGGACGCGGATGAGACTCGACAGAACATATCCTTCGTCAGGTACAGATTCGAGTATCTTTACAAGGAGCTGAGTCAGGAGGCCACGAGGTTCCTCATGTTGGTCTTCAAGCGCGCACCAAGGTTCGTAGAATTAACATTTGCAATACTGAAGATCTTCGACAGTTTTACTCGCAAGTAGAGTTTCAAACATTTTGTTTAAAAAACAAAGTTTTGATATTTCTGAATAATTTCTCTTTACTAAATTTTTCTTATCGAACGTTTAAAAATTTATCGCTGAGTGTCTTGATATATCAAATACTACGAGTTAATATTAAATGCTATCTGCAAATAGGTCTTTTATACAGAATAATAATTGCACTGCTTTCTTCTTTAGTAAAAGACCAATGACAGAAGAGTGCCACGATCACAGATGGCTATTGCCAACCGATTATATGATCAAGAAACGCGAGAGGGCTGTGTTCCTAGGTAACAGGCTGAAAGAGTACAATGAGGAATATCACGAGGAAAAATCAAAACTAGCTTCCGAGAGCGACAGTCTAGCGAGCGAAAGCCTGTTGGGCTCCAAGCAGAAGCTCATCAGATCGACCAGTATACAAGAAGAGCTACGCACCACGTTTTAATGATTAAACTGCGATTTTCCATTTATCTTAACATACACACACATACGTACATATACATACAAACATACCACATCACAAAACACACAATCGTACCATCTCGCGTACGTTGCCTAGTCTGTCTACGGAAAACGAGAGACGCGAGAAATCGTTTCTTCGATTTCTCTTTTGTTATTATTTATTTGTTACAAATTGTAATTATAACAGAGACCATTGTCGTCCGAATATCGATGCTTCGCCGACGGAGATGTCGTCGGCGTTTAAATCGCACACAATGAATTTCAGCCGTCCGTTAATTCGACGTGTATGACACGAGTGAATTGCGCTCCATGCATCCCGACGAGACGAAGTGCAGATCGAATTTTTTGAAATTAAGCATAAAAAATGTCGATTACGCGCGCGCGTTGTACGAATATTATAAATAAATATTTGAGAAAAATGTGCCTGACATTTCAGTGACAAGCTCATTATTCTTTTACGATGGTGAAACGCGTGTGTAGATGGTTAGAAATATTCATATATATTATTAAACATCGACTTTATTTACAGAGATGTCGCGTTAGCATTACAGTATTTTGAAGAGAACAAATATTATTGTACATGTGATATATTTCCAATTCACCCTCTTCATATATGTAATATATCAAAATCATAATAGATATAATGAAAATTACAATTAATATACATTAACGAAATTTCGCTACAACAACCCAATTTCAATGTATAGGTCGAGAAGATGATCTCTCTGCAATAGAATAGACTAGCAAAATATGAAACTAAAATACATCATGTGTAGTTATTAGATAAGAAGTTGCAATATGAAAATTGCAACCTTTTATCTACTAAATTTATTATTCTAAAGCAAATTTAAATAGTATTTCACTCGTTCACCCCAAGACAAAAAATACTCATGAAACCAATGATAATTGTCTGTACTTTAAAACGTTACAATGTAGATCATCTCTTTGCATATATCATTACATAATCTTTAACTTTACTTCGAAACGACTCTTTATCTTTAATAAATTGATCGGCTGCATCCTTATTCAAAGGATCGTCGAAGTTTAAGAGATCCTGAAACAAATACAAAGTGTAGAATGCATATTGAATACACTCGCCGACTCGAATGCAACGATAAACAGTTATATACATACAGTGAAGAGGGAATTTAAACCCCAGACGACGTCTTTCAGCTTCCGCGTAGGTGCCCATCCCATTCCGTCAAGACTACTTTGCCTTAATATGGAAAGACAAACATCACCTTCTTCACTTATATTGGGATGCCATAACTTTGTTAGACATTTCACTTTCGGTGGCTATAAAATGTTCATTTAATCCATATTTTTTCAATGAGCAAAATGTCAGTCAATATTGCATTAAATTCATATTCTGTCAACAGAGCCTGCTAACTAGAGTGACCAACTTTTAATCAACTAATTTTGGGATATTACTCTTAAAAAATCAAGCCACAACTAAAGGAATCAGGATTTCTTCAATGGTACATCAGATTATATAATAACTTGTTATATTAACGTGTGTACAGTCGAGGGCAGATAAATTGTCTGACCTTTTTTTGATTGAGAAATGTAAGTTTAGTTATCTAATGAATCTGTTTTCTATTTGAGAATTCTTTTATTGGACGGATATGTTAACTCGCAAAAAAAGGTAAACAATTTGTCTACAACTGTACATTTTCTTTTTTGACCATACATATATAGATACATCTTGACACATATAAATTAAATACATATAAATATAAATAAATAAAATATTTATTCATTGTTAGAATATCAAGCAATTAACAGAATATAGTCTTTTATTATTTTTAATATAAATTATTGGTTTAAAATTAAAGTAAAAGCAATGAACAATCAACATAAAGTGCACATTTTTCTCATTACACAAATAATAAATAACAGTACAATTTCATATTATTTATTCCATATTATGTGGTAAATCGGAACAAATGGTATCCTGTTTAGGGTTTTTTTGGGATGCCTCTATAAAGTACTGAAATATATACTAATTGAAATGTGTGCTGCCATACAACATCTATAGTAAACAAACAGGATGAGGAAGAAATCCCTGATTCTTTCCTCATTCTTAATTGGGCCACATTGTGGTCAAGGATGGGGAGAATGAAATAAAGTAATTAAAGTAAAACAAAAGATAGATGAAGATAAAGTGCTATTCAAGACATTCAAGTATGCTTTCTTTCATTCTTCATAGATAAGTGAAAGAATGTCTTGCAAAATTCAGAACAGTTGGTCACACTATTGCTAACATAACTTGACAGCAAATTGATGGTACTGACTAAATAGAATCTAAAGCATGCTCCACTTAAATATATTTATATAATTACAGAATGGCAGATTATGCTTGATTTCTGTCATTATAATCAACAAAAATTTTATAGCAGATGTTACATGATAGATTGTTACATGCAAAACCTATTTTCATTGATTCAGTAATTTGGTTCATAATTGAATGCAAAATATTTCTGTCATTTAGCCTCATCAAAGTATTAATTACAAAATTACCGCCATATTGTAGTCCTCAGGTATGTGAATTTGAAAGTAAAAACGACCATTGGTCCAATATCCTTCATCTGGTACAATTAAAAGCGAAAATTCGTGAAGTCGATGTGGATCGTTGAATGAAACTTGACAAGTAGTTGGCAGCGTCTGTTCCATCTCCTGTACCTAAATAGAATAATGCATACGTCAATTACAAAGCGATATTTATATAATATGATCAGATTAGAAAACCACCACAATGTTACCTCTTTAACCAGTAATTTATCACGCACAGAGACTCGCTTATTGAAATCCCTGTTCTTTGAATTTGCTACGTCACTATCCTTCTTAAGCTTGCCTCGTAACGTAATCATATTAAGCCGTGCTAAAAATTTCTGTTTGCAGAAAAACAGAATCACCACTTTGCAAAAATTTGTTAACAAAATGAAAAAAAAATAAAAGCTATGTTAAACAAGGTTTTGTAACTTATTGTACAAGTATGGTTGAATTTGATTTTTCTTTCTCTCTTATGAGAGTGTTTTTTCAATCTGTAAAACGCTATGTAATTACATGATTTATCGCGTCCGAATTTGTCGGTTTTGAAAATCATTTCTAGGTTAGAAGCATTGAGTTTAACCTCTAATGTCGTGACGTACCTTTCGTTGCTGAGTCGAAGGGTCTCCGTTTCTACGTCAGTTGAATCATGTATGTTAAAGTGTCGACAATTGAGGTTCATTCATTTTATAATTTATATTCGTACGTTACAACTGCACACCGTAAATAACTGATAAAACCATAAACGTCAACGCACAACTCGAAGTTCGAACATTACCAAACGCTATTAATTCTTAGGCTCTGTTTTTAAATCGACGAAATTGTCGGAATATTGTTCTTTTCAAGTAAAATTGCTGTGATAGTCTGAAAAATTATGATTGTATAGAAATGATATATATACATCAATTCAAAGTGTGATCATTCCTCTTTACGGATAATGTAATTTTCTTTTACTAGTTTATTTAATGTTGAAAAGTAAAAATGTCTTTCTGGTTTTGATTGTTATAGAAGGTGAATAAATATCCGTGTGTATATGTGACGCACAATAAAATATTAATAAAAATTTTTGAAAATTTATAGCAGTTAAGGTCGATTTATGATGACCGTAACCGTTAACTTATGCTGTAATCCATAAGAAATGGACCAATCGCAGTTGAATATTCTTGTAATAATCGACTGCAATTAGTCAATTTCTTATGGATTACAGCATAAGTTAACAGCCATCATAAATCGGTCTTTATGAGTAAGATTTATTTTTTAAATGTTCGTTTATTTTAGTATACTTTGGCGAGAAACTTAGTACTCAGTGCTCAGTGTGGTCACAAACTTCTATATAACTACTAGACTGCTAACTCCTTCATATAGTGCTATGTAAAATTGACCCCGAACAGTATGGGCGCGTTCCGTTACAAGCTCGCAACGCTCGCGAGCGTGTAACGGAACGCGCTCTATGTATTACATACGGAAAAAAAGCATCTGCGCATGCCTGAAACTGGTGTCTAGAAGAAGAGGGGATATAAATGTAATATGGCCGATGCTGTCTGCTTAAATATTTGTATACGTAAAGAGCGAAAAACGTCAGAGTGAAGTACGTTATAGTAAAAAATTTGTAAAAATAAGTGATTGATCAATTGTATACCCATATCAGAGTGCAATAATGTCTAAACAAGATGCTACATTGTGAATGTCGGAATACCAAATAGATGCATGCGCGAGATTTCTGTACATACTTTTCGGGGCCATATACTGAGTCGAAGTTAGCAGTTTAGTAGTATATAGTTTAGAAGTATATAGAAGTCTGTGGTATTGGTTCCAGGGATTACTTAGAAAAACCTCAACATCATTACCAATTCGGCGAGAAATGACACTGCAGTATTATGTCTTATATCCATTTTTACAAACTTTAGTTAACTTAACCGGCTGGTTATTTCAATGGAATTGACGGAATCGCATCTATCAAGTCTGACTAAGGAAAAATGTGATTGATCAATTCTATTGGAATAACCAACCGGTTAAGTTAACCAAAGTTGGCAGAAACGGACATTAACTGACAGGTCGTTCTACATTGAGGTCGTTATACATTAGTTGCAAGTCGATTGCAACTCTTGTTGCGACAGCCAATCAGAAGCGTCAATAGCACTATTGATGCTTCTGATTGGCTGTCGCAATAAGAATTGCATCTGCTTGCGATCGGGTTGCAACTAATGTAGAACGACTTTTAGGCTCGATACGATCGTCGATTGGGCCTTGAGTTTTGAAAATGGTGAAAGGTCCTGCATGACACAGGAATATATACCAATCCAGAGAAAAGAAAAAAAAAATTGGGCCTTGATCTGAGTTTAATGCCTGTATTCATAGTCAGGCCTTACATTTAAAGACTCCTTAAATTTATCTTGAAATGCTCTAAGAATCATTTTATTGGCTATAGAACATCTAAAGATGAACTTAAGGAGGCCTTATATATAAGGCCTGACTACGTAAGGCCTATACTACGGACATAATTTAAAAAAAATAACAGGTCTAAATCAATGCGATTATTAGATTATTTTTATAAAATTAGTTCCAAAGTTTCCGCTACGAACCACCATTATACACGTCACTTTTTTATTTGAAAATAAAAAGTTTGAAAATATTTTTATACAATTTATATACATAATTTATTATGGTTTATTTAATTTCCTCAGTTCAAATAAAAAGATGTATAAATATCATTAATCACTTTAATAAAAAAAGACTGCCTAGCGTGATATTTTCAAAAACGATTTCAATTTCTTTAACTCGATTCGAGTTCGTATCAAATCCGTAATCGATCGATACAATCGATATAATCGTTTTACTACCGCGGTAATATCGCGTTCTATACAGTTACAGTCTCGTTACACTATTAATTTATTTAAATTTGAAGAAACGGTATAAATTCAACTCGGAACAAAAAAAAATAGTGAACCTGAGTTGTACCACTTGATGATCAGTTGTGTTAACGTTGGAAATATGTGCGCACCCACTTATTTAAAAATATTCAAACGTTGTTGAAAAGAACTTACAGTGCAAAAAGAAAAGGAGAAAAGAAAATGGCAACGTTATCGTACAGTTACATGCCAGATTATTTTTCTTTGACGGATATCTTGTGTACGGAGGAACGATTGTCATGCAAAATAGAGGTTACGTTGCCACGTTTAGGTAAGTTTGCGCGGGTAATCATACATTTTAGAATGCGTTTTTTTATTTTAGGATATTAAATGGGATTTATACATCTTTGATAAAATTATAGAGCAATGAATAGTACTAAATGAAAAAACGTATTTTCTTCCATTTGAGGAAAGGATTCCCATATTATACATTTATTTGCCATTTTTCTGTGTTGTAATTATAATAGTTAACATTTTTGAGTATTAATCACTAAAATCTGCACTATTTATCAACCAAGGATAATTTAATACATATAACACATCAAATACATATAACATTTGTATTTGCCTTATATAGAATCTATTATATTCTGCTTTTAATCGATTAGTTAATAAATTATATGATATACAATTAGGTTTCCTAGATCTTTCTTCTGAATCAGAGGATCTAAAACTAGGTACAAAATTAGAGCTTCCGTTGTGGTTGGCACAACCACTGAATATCTCAAGAGAACCTGTAGTCAGTATAGATATACCAAAAACATACAAAGAAGGCTACAGGTACGTACCATATAAGGAATTTGTGGAAAGCTTGAAATAATCTTTTTAATAACTCTCTCTTGTTCTACCTCTTTCTGTATATTATAGGGAAATCTTATTAGCAGATGCATGTACTGTTGTACTGAATAAATGGAATCCATATTATTATGAATTAGGAATGTACTTAAAGAAATTCAATAATCGTGATTGCGAAATGATTATTGACAGTTTACTGTTGGTGAGTGTTGAATTAGCTTTTGAATTAGATCAACAAAATTCACATTGCTCACATGTATAATTGTGCTATATAACTTTCAGACCTTTAGATCACGATTTAGACTAGTCATGGATTGGGCACAGAATCCTATTTCCGACCCCACACTCAACAATTTACTACCCAGATTAGAAAGAGAACTATTTATCACGGGAAAGAAAGCCAAGCAACAATTGGATGAATGGCTAAAGAAAGGTTCGAACGTTATTGAAACTTCACAAAGTGCCATGAATCTTAAAAAACGTAAGCGAACAGATTATGAGCTCAATTGAGAAACATAATATATGAAAAAAATTCTATTTTGCATACAGTAATTATTATATATGTAAGCATTGACAAGTACAGTTTTAATATGGTTGATTGATAATGGAATACAATGTATATGATAATATCAAACAAAATTTATTATCTTATAAATTAACATGATATGACCCTTTACTTTACAAATAATCGTATTTTACGTATAAGTAATAAGTAAAAATTTTATTTACATATTTAATATTTTTTTATTTACATTATATATACGGTCTCAGTCACATATGAACTGTAAACAATGTGCAGAAAGAGCCATATAACAAGAAATGGTAATATCTACTTCACAACCCACGACTAAAAATTATTAAAATATTCTAAGATACGTTTTCTTCTTCAGATATGTTTTACACTGTATAATATTCCATAATTTACCAGTGTATAACATGTCATTATCAGTAATAACAATCCTATTTCTGATAACTATATATCTGATATATTTCTCTATCTTATACTAAAACGCTAAAAGTTTCTTAAGTTTTTTCATACAAAAATAGAAAATATATCTGTATCTTTCTGTCGTAATTACAGCGGTAAAATGTATATGATTTATTAAAATGTCTTTTTTTTATATATAATTAGAATTAAAACATTCTTTAAATTTAATTATAATTATAAATTAAAATACGTCTTTTTACAAAAAATATTATAAACTATGTTCATAGTCTGATCTTAGATACAATCTTAAAATAATTTTAAATACAAGAACAGACTATGAATACCGACCTATGTGTTGTGAAGCTTTGTGGTTGCAACAAAACCGTATTTATCACATACCTTTATTAAAATCCAATGGTATTTTAAAAAATCACAAATTCATTTTATATTTTGCTTGTAAAAAGCTTACAATCAAGTATAGAATCAAGTACGTTTTGAATGATGTTGGTTCGATTCTTCCTTGTAGAGAATTTTCTTAAGTTTATAAATTTTATTTAACGTGCACTTGTCATATACGAATTTTTTGATGACAATCACACCAGGTGACAATAGTCGGAATGAAAGCATTTGTATTCCGTTTCGAGTCATATCCGTACGAAATTATTTTGAAAGTTATCTGATGCGTCGTGATTATAGCATGTTTATGATGTCACATTATATATTATATCGTATCGTTAATATCTTTACTATTAACATTATTGTTATTACAGTTATTATTATTATACTATTGCTTTTTAACCGGCCATATTGTCAACGTAGACTTTTTCTCGCTAAAGTTTAACGTCGCAAAATAAGGTGCACTAGCCATTTGGAAGAGACATAGCTGTTACCCGTGTCACTGACTGTTCTATACCCGCGTGTAAAATGGCGAATGTACGTGCACTCCATTATTGTCGTATTATTACTACTGATAAATTGCATTGTAGTGGCGCATTTTTCACTTTGCAGAGAACTCGCGCTCGCGCGATGCGTTATACGCGTGTTTCGCCGACTATTATAAAATTATCTTAAAATTTACGCTTAAGAGAGAGAGACACGCTGAAACAAAACTATATTTGGAATGTTATATGTGTGTGTGTGTGTGTATGTATATATATATATATATATATATATATATATATATATATATATATATATATATATATATATAT
>NW_022639772.1:133500-134216 GCF_010583005.1 Odontomachus brunneus | reverse complement strand
TGTGTGTGTGTGTATATATATATATATATATATATATATATATATATATATATATATATATATATATATATATATATATATATATATATATATGACGTCATACACATTTACGTATTTACACATTACCGTTCGTACCCGAACTATAACGTGTTACCTCATAACGTTACTGATCTGATTCGCGAGACTCAGCAAAATAAGTAGAAATAACATATTTTTTATGCTGACCCGTTAACTCTGAGAGAGACGAATTGACTCGTCATTCAAAAAAGAAAATACGTGTCGACTCGCCTCCGTTCACTTTTCACTACACTCACAGGTGGCGTTTTTTTTTTTATTCGAAAGTGATCCAATTAACACGTTGACTGTCATAATGATATTAAAGAGCTTTGTTCTCGAAACGCCATTTAGAAATCAACGTATTATTTTAATGTATCAATTAATTACTCAATTTATTATTCAGCAAAGCACCCGCCAGAAAAATCTATGCAATTCTTATTTGGCAATCAATCTGTTAACAATGTTGACGTCAACATAACACAAGTGCGATTATTTCTCCTTATTAAATTCATCGTTGTTGATGAACGTGCACCACCGTGTACAAACAATAGACGTCGGCCGCGAGCTTCAGCTCTTATCGCTCCTCTTAAATTACGCTAATTGTCATTGTATAGTTGCGTAGAGACAGAGAGAGAGAGAGAGAGAGAGAGAGAGAGAGA
>NW_022639772.1:65255-131111 GCF_010583005.1 Odontomachus brunneus | reverse complement strand
AGAGAGAGAGAGAGAGAGAGAGAGAGAGAGAGAGAGAGAGAGAGAGAGAAAGAGAGCGCGCAGGCAAGCGCGAGCCAACTGCCGTTCGCTTCGATTTGGTTTTAGCACGGATTTCGGAAACAAACTGTCGTGCTTGAATACTATCTCTTATTGCAGCAATAGCAATGGCAAGATACGATCTTATCGCTTATCACATTTATCTTGGTCGGTGATCGATCGTTATTTGTACAGGTGCGGATTTTTTTTTTAATTATTATTGCGAAACGCGACTCTTATACAGCACGCTGCTGCGTCGTACTTATCGTTGCACAGATTGGGCTCGGGATTTCTCTATATCGTTATTTGTTCCTCACGATAATATGTATATTATGTACTCCCCAATCTCGATTCATCACCCAGTCCAACCGACTTTCTTGGACTAACGTAGACAATCACATTTGATTTAACGCTATGACTAACACGATAAACGACGTATATAGAGTTTTGTTACTTGAGCAATTACTTGAGCAGAACGTCGATCACAATTTACGTGTAGCGTTTCCCGCATTCACATGAGGGAAACTTTCGCGGAAAGTCCCTCGTTCTTTAGTCTCGTGTTTTGTCCGTTTCCTTCGTACTTGAATCTTTGTTCTTGGCTTTGTTCTCTTTTCACCCAATATCATAGAAAGTCGAAATCTCTAATATAATCGTCATTTTATTATTAATATCTGATTATTGCAGTTGTATGCGCAATTGTAATCTTTCTCCCTTGTTCTTTTTGCTACTTTTAATGCCGTCCGATTTATTTCACTGTTCCACTTTCATTTTACTCCGATAATATACAAATTTTGTACAAAAATTCCCAGAAAGGGGAGATGTCGTCATCCCGTGAATAAATTAAGATTAGAATTAGTTTAAAAATGCGATTGTTCGTCTCTCCACGAAAATACGGCTCGATATCAACAGGACATTTCAAAAGCGTCGATATCTTTTGATATGTCTCACCTGATACGAGATGTTGATATATAGCCCGCTCGATAACGCGTAAAACCTCGATAGCGCTAACGAAATTTTTCTCTTCCCAGAACGTTGTGCTTATAAATAGCGTTGCAATCAATTGCTCCAAAAACTTGACGAGAGTCGAGCGAATTCTATATCTTTGACGTGTATTTCGAAAGATCGCGGTTATCACATTAGCAGCCGGCGTTGCGTTGTGCAGAATCTCGTATACGGCTGAGGAAATTCCATTAATATCGCGAAGAATGTTATCTGCTTACAAAAATTGTTGAGCAGAGAATGAATTTTTCATCAAAATATTTGATATTATATACAGCATTTCAATTGCAAGTTTCGAAAACGTAATTTGCCTTAACGATTAAACAGGCAATAATCCGTAGAAAGCGCAACTTTATCCTACCGACTGTCGGTGCGTTCAGACACAGATTCCTCATCTCTATACTCTTTACTCGCGCCAATAAACGCATTGCGTCGTGTAAGTAACCACGAGGGGGTCCGATATGACGAGTACGTCAGAGTTACGTTCGATACACGCACTAGAAAACGGGTCGCATAATGACGCGGCACACGGCACTGTCCGATGCTGCATCGAGGAGCTATATACCGGCGCGAAATTACGATCCGGTCACATCATTGCGATCGCTCATTGCACGCTCAGTGGAGCTTCGCCGGCCATGCTCAACAAGCTCGGTGGGCTCAGCTCGTCATCTAGTCAGAAGGTCGGCTCGGTCTCCAGGCTCGGCTCCTGCTTGAAGAGCCTGAAGCTGGACACCGTGGCGTCGTCTTGCACGGCGATGGGCGTGAGATCCCTCAGGATCATGACGGGACTGCTTGCCGCGGTCAGCATGTGATCCTGTGGCGACCCGACGTTAGCGGGCGTCAACGGGCTGGTGGGGCTGCCGTTGCTGCTAACATAGCTGCCTGCCGGGTTCGAGATCGGCACGGAGGAGGCGGCGGTGCCGTTCATCTCCGTCGTAGTGCCGCCCAAGAGCATCTCCTGCAGCAGAGTGTCCACGTGCACCACGCCGAACAGTTTGACGAAATGCACCTGCTCAATCATCTGCCACGTGATCGACTGCAGGGCCGGCAGCATCAGCAGGATCTCGCCGAAGCGTCCCCGGCTGTGGTACTGACGGTCGCTGATATAGTCCTCGAGGTTCATCTGGATCTGAGTGCGCATATGCTTCACTTTGCCGGCCTCGCTCAAGCCTTGCGCGTCTGCGAACGATACAGTATAATGTAGCAATGAAGTAATGATTCAGTCTAGAGGCGATCTAGCGCGGCGATCTAGACGGCCCGTCATCGGCGGCGCGCATCGATTGCGAGCTGCGTATTAATACGTTGACTACCAAACAAGAGAGTTATCTCGAACAATTGACGGAAAAGAACTGTTCCACACGCCAATTACGCATTAACTTCAACAGGCTTGACTTTTGCGGAGATAGATTTTTATTGAAAGCTATGTTAAATAATAAATGTAATTAATCAGCGCGTTAAAATAGCATGTTGATTTTAAAATGATGTCAGGAACACGAAATTCTTCTAATGTCACTGGGGCAATTAACGTGTTAACAGCGGGATAATCATAAATGAGAATAACGCGCGGCGCGGCATTGAATTATTCAACTCGATCGGTCGGGTTTGAACGCATGGAACGCGCATGAGAGGGATACAAAAATTTTTTACTTTTTCTTTTCAGTGTATTATAATTTCTCCATTGTCACTTACTATCTGTGTTGAGGCTTGAAGAAGCACTTATTCGAGAATTATTTGATATTTGATCGTATATCTATATTTTGTGTCTGTCTGCAGTTAAAATATTTATTCTTTATTTTAATAAGCGATGCATTAATCATGTAACTCACTCAACTGTAGGTAGAACATGTACAATAAGCAAATAGTAAAAAATAGATAGATAAATGGGCGATCTTTGCTATATTATAAAGTTGCTATGACAGATTAAGTCAGGATTTATCGAGAAAAGAAAAGGACAGTGAAATTGAACCAGATGAAAAGAAAATAAATCGCACTTCGGGTCTTAATAGCAAGACCCTGCATATTGATCTATCAAAAATGCAATAATAAGAAAAACAAAATAATAATAAAGATTAAAGCAGGAATGGAAAAGATAATATAAACAAATAATAGGACTAACTAATGAATAATGCAACAAACTTTGTTTCTCGCAATCTATGATTATTTTTTGCGATGTCTGCGTTAAATATACGATGACGCGGTTGTTTATGAAAGTACTCGGAGCGAAAGCCGCGTGCCGTGATTGCCACAACGAGATCGAATTGAGTGCGAGCGCGGAGATTATTGAAAGTGAATCGCATTTGATCTATATTAGCGGAATGTATTTATGTCTATTGCGAGCGCGCGCGCGCGCGACAACGACGACGACGATGAAGATTTTTATTCATTTCGTTGATCGCGCGACCTCGCGACTCCTCGCGGCTCTCCGCGATTCTCCTCGTTAGCGGAAAATCACTCACGTGAGTCGAAAAAGACGATTGCTTTGAGGCAAGCAAACTCCGTTTCGTCGATCTGAACGTCGTTCATAGGCTTCACTAGTTCGTCCATCACCCTGGCGCCGACTCGACTGATGTCTACGTCCTGAGTGCGTCCCTCTGAACAAAATGCCATTACTGAAAGAGACGATTATACCGTTCGGCTGCGCGTCTTGGGAAACTGAGTCCAGTGAACGAGAATACGCTTTACGACACTATCGACGCTCCAGCATGCATTTAGTACACCGAGAGACAGAGAGAGAGAGAGAGAGAGAGAGAGAGAGAGAAAGAAAGAGAGAGGCAGAGAGAAAGAAAGGAAGAACACAAATGCCGGACTCAGTCAACTAACTACATCCCCATCGTGCAATGCCAAACGAAACGTTCAGTTAGTAGATCGTTAGTAAATCGCTACACGGAAAAAAAGAATAGTATGGTTGGCCCACGCATAAATCTGGTTGTGCCAATCGGAGTCAATAGTGATATACGAAACGACTGATTATGTGATTGTTGCAATTACAGAGCAATGGCTGAGTTACTGACGGTGCAGTAGTGACAATGCCAAATTGCTCCAACTAGAGTGTATCTATAGTAAATACCAGGCAGACTGATTTCCGGTTATCGCACACCAGATCATGCGCAACTACATTGATGCGGTTGATGTATTGCTACAAAGTAACTGAGTCATATCAACCGTACACATTATCATTACAAAAATAACTGGGCTGATGCAACTACATTGCTTATAACTAAATATTTCTGGTTAAGTGTATCATATATCTCCTTTTTTTCTCTCTTTTCCGTGCAAGTTTACACGCGTAACACTTTACGAAGTGACACATCACTTCATTATCTCTGCTTCCACTTTGTTATCGAGTTGCAGAATTCGTTCTTTTCTTAATGCAAAACCGAAACTGATTATCATAATGTCGACAGAACGATATGACATGTATAGACGCGATATGCAATTAGCATCCGCTTATTGGCGCACATTTACATGTACATCGCAGTTACGAGGGTAGGTCTTACTACTGAACGATTCGTTCTGCACGCGCGATCTTCGGATCAGCCAGTTACCACCTTTAAAAAAAGGAAAGAAGGCAAAGGAAGAGAAAACTCCTACGAACAATAATTTTTTTTTACAGACGAATGTAATAGAAGCGAGGAGAAGGACTTGACGCACGGTAAACATAACGAGCTGTATATCTTACCGAATAGATCCACACGTGTGAGGGAAGACCTACGTGTAAGAATGGAATACTGAAATATGTTACGTAATTGTCAACACGTGTCGCGAACTTGTATACACATCGAGAGAAAAGATTCATTTAGACAAGCGGAAATTCTGCCGACGTCTCTCGCGCTTTTAATTGCCATAGCGACATTAGGAAACCTCGTGTTCCTGACGTCGTTCAAAAATCATTGTGTTATTTTGAGATGCTATTTAATTATGTTTATTATTCAGTCGAGTGCTCATGGTGAACGTTTATTTCCGAAAGAAACAAACCTGTGCGAATTGGCTCGTAGTTGACGCATGGAACGGAAAATTCTCTTTGCACGTTACATACTTTGCACATGACATAATTCGTCGTTTGACAGTCGTTTGACGTGTTAACACATTGTTGACCGACTGCGAGAAAATTCGTGCTATACCAGCCGAACGTTGTCGGCTGTTTTGATGATTTAGAAAGAATAGTAGCCGGAAGTACGAAAAGAAAACAGTCAACGTGTTAATGTGCACTGAGAGAAAAAAATATCTACAAAAGGAAAAATGTTTGTTGGATGATTATAACATATTTACCTAAATATAAGTTCTTCATTTAAATAGAATGAGTAATTGTTCTCATGAGAAGCTAAAGTTTCAAGAAAATGGTATATTTTTTCTTATTTATATTTTTTTATATTTATATTTAATTTATTTTAATATATATTTTAGTATATATATGTAAATATATGCTATTATAATAGTATCCATCAAATAAATATTTTTTTAAGTCTTAGATATCTTTCCTCTCAGGGTAAATTTATATAGAAAATAGCCGGTGAAAAATAACAAATGTTCATTGATGCTTAAGGAATTCATTTAGCAGGCATATATTTTTAGAATATCCAAAAGGCGTATCAGTGACCTGTTAAGGGAGCTACTCATAAATTCGCTATTTATATTGAACAAAATTTTTATATATTTATTTCACTATATCTGAATAATAAATGTTAATTTGAAATTAATTGCACGATACTACTTTGCAACATTTCACTCAATACAATGTTACTCAAAGAATAAAACAACAGTTTTCAAATCTATAATTGATTATTACACAAAAATGATGTAGTGAATTCTTTCTTTAGTCTTTAACTTAAATTATATCATTCTTTTTTACGAAATTACACTGGAATATCTATATTACTTCTGTCATAAGCTTTATACGTGCAAAATTGCGAGATATTTAGTACTAAATTTCTTGCGAACGGTGTAAACTAGTCGCATGAACTTTAACTACGAGTATGTTTTATTGCGACAAATGTTACGTAAAATTTCTGTATAATTTTAAACATTCTCTCTGGTTTAGGTGAATAAACTTCTTGAGATATTGAGATGGGAAGGGAGAACGGGACGCAGTCGGTTTGATTTTCGGGGAAAATTGCATAACGGAACGGAACAACTGCGAGATATATGCGCGGACGAGGTATCAAATAAACGGCCGTTTCACGACGAACGCGCGCATTTACTCATACACGCGCTCGACGGAATTATGTAAGCACAAAAAAGGTGAAGGTCGTCGGATCGGTTCTTTCACATACGCTTCCGAATCTCTCGAAAAATGCTGACACAAGTCAGCGAGGAAGGATGTATCGGTGTCACACTGATATCGATAGCTTTTGTCGCGAATCAAGATATCTTCGTACGCTCGATAAGAAGTCACTTGTTACGATGTATACCTGATTTCTGATGAACACGTCGGTCTTTCGTGCTCGAAGCGTGCACACAACATTCGTTTAGAAATATCGAGTCTCACAGGCTCGTGTCTCACCGAAGACACGAAATCCGCGTGAATTTCCGCCGCAGACGGCTCCGCGATAGTCGAATAATAACGGCGATACTTTTGGAATATCGCTCGAGATAGAATTAAAATCGAATTTTGTTAATAATCATTATATGTTTACATCAACCCTTTGAGACCCGGTTACATTAACCTTTTAAGGATGTTGTATGTAATAACTGTAAAATAACTGTAAAAAAATAACTGAAAATAAAAATATTTTCTATGTGATCGATCTATGTTGTTTTATGGAGAGCACTCTTGGAACTATTTAGTAGTTACATTTCGCAAGAGTAGCAACTAAATTTTTAGCAATTTTTAAATTTTCTATAGTAAACAATTCAATTGTTTTCTATGGAAACTGCTCTCTAAAGGAAACTTTTATACCGCTATTTATTTGCTGATATCTCTATTGAAAAATAGAACTAAATTTCTAAAATATAAGACTGGAACTCGAAGGAAAAAGATAGAACGGATATTCATTTAGAGAGAATTCAACTAGTATTCGTCTTATCGTTCTGACAAAATTTTACGTTTAAATCTTGCAATGGGAGAACCGTTTCGCTCGATGAGGCAAAATTTTTGCGCAACATGTGCGAAGAGAAAACCAGCCGAGGTTTGCCTAATATTAATCTCGTGCGAAAAGAAGCGACACCAACACCAAAACCCGAGGAATATCTCAAACATACGGTAACACCCTAGTCTAGTTATTGTTATTTATCCAATATTATTTATCCAAACCGAAACGCAACTTACACATGCAGCACAAGTAAACGAAGCAAGTCGGTTGTGTCAACGCGGTTGTGTTAATCCCGACACAGTTATGAAATCTATCGAGAAAGAAGAGAGAGAGTATGTGTTTGTGTGAGGAAAAGAGAAATATAAGCATTCACACGGAAATCTCAAATGCCTTTTAGTGAATATGAAAACCTTGAAAAAATGTTTTCCGAATGTCTAACAGGCCTCACGTTGATATTCGACGCGAGCATATGAGCTTTTCGGACATATCTTAAGTATTTTATACGTTTCCCGACTCTATACATGGAAAGAATATTATAATTCTTTTTCGTGTAAATTCTTTTCAATTATATTATGTTTTATAGTAGTATAGAAATAATAAAAATAAAGTTTATCCACATGATAGAGTACAGTAAATTTTAAGCATAGATATAAATTTTAAGCATAGATATAAATTTTTCAACAGCAAATTTTAGTTCCTAAAAATGATAATATGTATAAAAGGACAATAAATTAACAAAGAATTGATAATATATTAAGAAAAAACGTGAATACATTCCTCTAAAGCAATTTTTGTTGTAGAATTGTCTAATTTTTTTAGTGGTGATTTAAAATGACTGCGTTTCTTTTAAATTAACGTATTCAGATTTTTTCTCCTTGCTGCTATTTTCCTTGAAGAATTTTGAAAAGTAGAATATAAAATATATTTAATCTTTATTTGTGCTTGCTATGAGTAAAAGTAAAGAGAAACTTGATATTTTCGAACGAAACTTTTCCGAGCATACCATTTAAGAGGCTGATAGTAGACTTTTTAGTTCCTAAAATATAAATAGCACGTATAAAAGACGGAAAGATAATAAATTAAAGCAAACTTTCGATAGGTTCTTCGGTCACAAGATATTTTTCAGTAATTTTTACTACAATATTTCAGTAATTTTTTATTACAATACTTATATTACAATGATTCTCTCCGTGTGTAAACTCTCCTCAGAGGCGATTTTACGCGACTCGTGGGACCTTCTTTCTCGAATCTTTCTCGTGCTACACCCGAGACCGCTTGCTCCGCTCGACAAGAGAAACTACCAACACCGTAAAACTTGACAGACAACTTCATACACTCTACGTACCAGGACAAGTTCTCGTGATGACGCAATTGTTAGCCAGCAATAACGTGTCTTTAAGGCGCATACTGCGCCTCGCCACCCCCAACAACAGGTGTTCTCCCGCGTGTGCTCTCAGCAGGGCCACTTGGTCGTCCAACACGAGCTCGCCGAACGCCGGAATAGATTTCGCCCAAGTGACCATGAGCAGTAATTGCTCCCTCATGCTCTCGCACACGTCCTCTATGCTCGCTAATTTCATCGTTGCGAAATCGATCTCACCGTTCGGACTGCCTGGCTAAAATCGTACGGAATTGTCGCTACATTGGTGCTTGCTTACGCGTTATATTAAAAAGAGAGAGAGGGAGAGAAAGAAAAGAAATACGATCAGTTTCTAGCACGAATTTGTGTGAGACACGATCGATATAGCGCGGAAGTTCTTGTTGATTTAATTCGAGACCGCTACAAATTTTATCTGAGACTAATTAAAATCGATTTCTCTCGCGATTTCTCAATTGTGAGAAGAAACGACGGTAATATCAACAAAGAAATGGTGAAGATTATCGAGCGCAAAGTCGGCGAATTATACCGGGTTTTCGGGGGGGGCGCAGATTTCGCGGATCATACATATTCAATTCGGCCGAGGTTAAGCCGTACTGACCTCAGTCTGCTGTCTGTTGAACATTTCAACGTGCAGCAAGTGAACCGCCGAAAGCCCGTTGACGTTGTTCGCCAATTGTTCTTCGTAGCTGGGTCTCCGGCTGCTTATGCGATCTCTCTCATTTTGCACAGCTGTAATTGTTGGAAGTTCATGTATAACTACCTATCACTCTCTGTTTCTCTGCTACATATGAATGAAGACGCGCCCGCATTTTGAGGAAAATGGGAAGTGTCGCAAGTTCACACGGCCCTTGGAGAAACCTTTGGGCCAGAGAACCTTTGTTCTGTTTTATGATTATATACGCAATGATATTCGAGTCGTGTCAACTATAGCTCGTAGCTCGTAGCTATTCAGAAAAACTTTTTCACCACGTTGAACATCAGAACGTGCTCGAACTTTAATATACGTATTTATGTCGCTTACCATTCGAAGTTCATTTACCTCGATCGGCCGTTCAATTTCGACAAGGCTGTTTATGCGCTCACGAAATAATAATAATAATAACAATGTTATCGATTTTCGGCTGAATCAACTAATAGAATTAAATAAAATAGTAAACATTACTATGGAGTAGAGGTGAAACAAAACAACCAAGAAGCGTAGTACGAAAAGGCCGTGAATAATACATGACAATACTTTAGAAAAATGCATAATAAATGCGAATGTTGATTAAGAATATTCTTATTAATAACATGAAAACCGGGTCACAAAAAAGAAAGAATTGCAATATCGAAATGTTCCGCCTTACGTAAATAATGAAGTATATTAATAAAATTTAAATTTTTTTTTACTTAAAAATAGCGGGAATTTAGATACGTCTGTGTCTCCGAATGCATGATGAAACATACACGGACAATTCGACTCAACAGACTAACTCACTCACCCTCTTTCTTCATGCCGGCCTTAAAGCACTTGCGCAACCGACAGTATCTACATTGATTCCGCTTGTCTTTATCAACCACGCAGTTTCGGTTGAATCTGTTGGGAAAAATTGTATTCCATGAGCTGCGATTTCGTAACAAATTCTGCGTGTACAAATGTATAATAAACAGAGAAATTTAAAAACAGATATATATATATATATATATATATATATATATATATATATATATATATATATTGTATATAAATGCTTCTATTGACGCCCTGAGACAAAGAATTTTGAGCTTTTAAGAATGTTTCGCGGATGCATATCGCATTATAGAGGGATTCAATATTCCAAATAAGTCAAAAGTATACAATGATATCATGCTGACAGTTAAATAGCGGAAAGAAATGAAAAGAGAAGATAAAACTAAAGATATATAAGTGACAAAAGAGACGCAAATAAAGAAATGCAGACAATTTGATTTAACAGAAACTATAAGTGATTACAAGAGAAATTATAAAAATATAAAATAGAAAAGGAGAGGTGTGACAAGCGAGACAAAGTGAAGTCCTGGAAAGAAATGAATACTTGTAAGGAAAAGAAAAAGGAATATTAAAAGAAATATAAGGCTTGTAAGAGCTTCCTCCTCCGGCCTTCCTCTCCACTGTACTGGATGCAAGTGCGAATAATTAATTTACGGTAAGATAATATATTATTTGAGTGTAAACATAATATATTTTCGAACTTTACTATATACTATGCGCAACATGTTTAAAACTCGTATACTTTCATTCAATATGAACATATAAACATTGTAAGTTGCGAGAAATACTATCTTGATGATCGAATTGATATGGTGTCCCGCTCAGAAAGTAGGCAGATCCAAGTTTGATTTTTCGCAACTTTAATAGGAATCTAAGTAAATATGCAATATGGATCTTAATAAGGGGGAATTAATAGAATTAATAATAGGATTAAATTATAAGATTTAATCCTGTAAATTTAATAATTGTGATAATAACTGACAATAATAATTAAATATCAAATTAATGAAAGACTTTAATAAAGATTTATTAAATTAATAAAAGGATTTAAAGATAATTTGGTAAGAGAGAGAGATAAGACTGCCGGCATTACTCCATTAAAATATTGCACAATATCACCTCCTCTCATAAATTAATTATTCGTATTGATATCCAGTTCTTATATTTCTCTTTATTTGTTTGTATTTCTTCATTGCAGAGCCTTTGATATACAGTTTAGAAGGAAGAGAAAGAAAAAAGGAAAGAATAGAAATCGTGAGAATGCGATTTACCGGCAGGTGTACTGGTGATTCTTCCTGACGGATCGCCGGAAGAAGCCTTTGCACCCGTCGCAGGACGAGGCTCCATAATGCTTCCCCGTAGCGCGATCGCCACATATGGCGCAATGTTGTGATAGGACCCCGGCGACTCCGGCGACCCCGGCGACCCCGGCAACTCCAGCGACGCCAGTAGTACCGTCAGCTCCGGTGACACCGGTGACTCCGGTGATGCCGGTGACCCCCGAAGCGGCAAGGCCGAGAATGGATCCTCCCGCTGCTCCTGTGCCCATAGACAGATCAGCGTCTACAACAAAAAGCACACGGAAAAAACGATATGGTTACCAAATGCATAATTATGGTTGCCACACCTACAATAAATAGTAATATTTGAGGCAACTATGTCTATAGTTGTAATATACGCATATTGATATGGTCATGCTACTGTAGTTGAGATCACTACATTGTGCAAGTGCCAACGCTGGCGTGGTGGTGCGACAACAATTCACGCTGTAGCACGAACTATGATATGATTGTCACAACCACACGGGCTCAGCTACGGAGGAATAGTCGGGACAACTATATGCGCTTGGTACAGTAAATATAGCGAATGTTAAGATACAAAACAATATAGATGCTCCAACATCTCGTAAGGTAACATAGTAATTTTAGTTGTCTCAACCTCAGCCGTTCTTTCCGTGCAGAACGATAGGTTTCTTCCACTGTTCTCTCAGTAAGACGTTCTCTCGAGATCATCGTCTCTCGTTCTTCATAATTAGCGCGTAACCGGAAGAATATTCGTGTCCTTTACTTCCTTTCCTCTCTTGCGTACGATATACGCAATTTGTAATAGCATTAACATAATAGCCTCGAATGCCAAGTTTTTAGGATTGCTTCCAATCGCAGATGTTATTGATTTATTACTTTTTGATTAAGAAACAGAAATAACGTCAAAACAATAATCTCTCACTATGACAGGTATTTACTTTAATATCCAGAAAAAATGTAAATGTATACGGTTAGGTAGTATTAGTATTCTAATTCTGCTGTGTGTGTTAAAGTTATTCTGCTGGATTGTGTACATATTAAAAAAAAATGAAAAATAAAGAGATGTATAAAATTTACAAATTATTGAAGAGATAACAGGTAAACTCTTTGCGGGTAAACCCTGTGTCTACCTTCACATCGCGTGTAAATCAACTTTGTATTTTTTTTTAACAACATAGAGAGAAAAGATAGTCAAGAAATAAGAAATATCTATTTGTTGAGTGCTAATAACATAATTATTTTTGTACTAATATAGTATATTTAGTAGTATATTTAGTAGTATATTTTGTATCGAGAAAAAATTTCCTTCAAGTGAGAAAATATATATTTCCCTCAAATACTATCGTTACTTTTCACAAAAGTGATTGTTTATTCTACTTAAACAATAGAATTTGGATTAAATAAATACGTTTGTAGTACTCACCGAATAAATATATTTTATTTCTCAGATTTTTTCTCTCTCATAGTGTATATCTAATATATATAAAAAAAAAAATATATATATATATAAAAAATATGTACAATATAAATATGTTATATAATTATATTACTGTAAATGTGTTGTTGAATCAATTAAATATTTAAAAATTTAAATAAACCCCAAAATGCGCGCGCGCGATATTCGGCAAGTGGATGAATATTTCGAGTCGATCGAAGAGAAAAGTCGTAAGTTATTTGGGCCGCGCAAAGTTGGCTATAAACAACAGAGCCTTATGACAAATGTACGATTCACGCTTCCCGATGATACTTCGCAGCGGCGTGAATAATTCTAGTTTTTAATAACGCGGATATACCGCGCGTCGCGATACACGCTGGGTCAGGCGGGGTTAAGTATGCAGATCGTCGCGGACCTTGAGGAAATGTATGCGACGATAATGTAGCGCGGAGTGATAAAAGCATGCGTAGTCAGCCAGATACTTAACTAATACGAAGCTATACGTGTTCGATACCTCCCGACTATATCCGCTCGTCTAAAGGAATATTCTATACTAAAAAAAAACATGTTAATGGCAATTATGTAGGTGACAACTATCAACTTTAATATGTAGAATTATTATATATATATATATAATTATTGTATATATATATATATAATTATAATTATATATGTATATATATAATATATTTACTATTATTAAAATTATTTATTTTTTATTATTATGGAAATTTATTAAAATTAATTATTATTATTTTTATATAGTCTAATAAATTGCTTTGTAGTTATATAAAAACTAAAGTAGAGATGTGCGAACTATTCGAATCCGAATAATTCGAAAATTTCGAATCGAACGAAGTATTATTAAAGACATCTAGCCTTATCGGAATTAGCATGACTTAAAAAGTTTGCTATACATTAAGATTTTTTTTTAAATATTAAAAGAAGATAATGGTTTCTAGATAAACTTTTACCGACAACTGTCGGATCGATATGTGTCGTTGCGCAGCTTTCAAGGCTGAAACTGAAACATATTGTATATTTCTTACCTTAAAATGAATTGATATCATATAATCAATATTATCTTTCTCATACTAAAGTCACTATTTTCATGTTGAATGATTATGTTAAGTAAAAATTCTTTCAACGATTCGATTCAATTTTATTCGATTCGATTCGATTCGGGTGAAATTTTATCGATTTAATTCGATTCAAATTCGAAATTAAAATCTGAGGTTCGATTTTTCTTTAATTTAATTCGATTCGATATAAAAAATCTAGATTCGCACATCTCTAAAGTTTTAATTGCAACATCTATAACATATACGGAAAAATAGTATGGCTGGCCCACACATAAATCTGACTGTGCCAAACAGATACAACAATGAAATATTGAACAACTAATTATGTGGCTGCTGCATAAAGCAATTATTGATTACTTGCGTTATAGCAATATTTCCAACTAGAATGTATTTACTACGGTAAATGTCACCCCAACCGATTTCTCTGGTTGCCAACAAGCAGATCACGCGCATTGATGTGATTGATGTAGCAAAGTATGTAATGCAAAGATGTAGTAATTAAATTACGTGAACCATACGCATTATCATCACACAGATAACTGAGCTGATGCAACTAAATATTTCTGCTTATGTGTACTATACATTTTCTCTGCGCGTGTGTAGTTTTTATCAAAATGTATACGTATATTAGTTCTACACGAAAAAAACTCATATAATCGTCATATAGTTGCCATCGCCATGTCTTTCCCTGAGTATGTATTCGCGATTCTCGTGAATTTTCTTGCACACGATGGTTGCACATACGTGACCGAATGGGAATTTGCGATATCAAATTCCGTTTAGAGGCTCAATCAACAGGCAGTGTTAATTGAGCGGTATGGAAGCTTAGTCGTGCTGCAGCTTCGCATATTTATGAAACAGATAAACGTGAAATCACGCGGATTTGTATTTTTTTCGGGTCGAGAAGGAAATACGACGTAGCCTCGACGCGCAGTGAATCGGCATCCTTGCCGAACGTGACGAATTGCCGCATATTTTATATTGCGTATTTTTGTCACCGCCTCCTCTGTCCGATAATGTGGAAGAGAGATATTCTCGTTAAGTGCCACGACATGGCGTCGCGGCACGATTCGCTTTCAGTCCGTATATTTGTATTGAGCGATTGCATACGAAATGTCAGACATGGAAAGTTTGGCACAAAATCCTCTTGTAACGCGAACGTCTGCCGAGAAACAACTATTGGTCATTACATAAAAGTATCAACCGTCTTATCTGAATTTGTGCCTCAGAAGTATGTGATTTTTAAATTACGACCGTAGAAAGCAAGATAGATATTTGGCGAGATGCTAGGAGATGCTTTGATCTGTCCTCGATCGCTCCTCTACACCGCGAGAACTTTATACACTGAGAAAAAATGTTTGATATTTGTAACTATAATCACATAGAGAAAAATTACTATAAATTATGGTCAAAGAAACAATTTTTTTATTAAATTCTATTATAATTTAAGTGACGATAATCTTATCTACATGTTATTACTACTATTTTAAAATGATATATAAATATATACCATTTATAAATATATAATAATGATATATAAATATATACAATTATAAAAAAATGGTTAGGGCGCAAGTAACTACAATTTTAGTTAGATTAATCATTTTTTTCTCTATATATAGCGTGGTAAAAACAATTTTGTAGAATCCTATAACGAAAGAATAGATAGACATTCTGTAATAACCGATTGTCCTTTTATTTTTCATATGTGCTATTTATATTTTAAGAATTAAAATCTGCTTTGCTGAGAGAAAATATGTCGAAGGAATTTATTTATTTATAAGGGAAAAAATAAAAATAAAAAATAAATAAATATTCATAATAGACACTATATATACATTCACACACATATATAATTTATATATAGTATATAGTGTGTATATGTTTACGTGCATAAGAACATATTTACTTAAACTAATATAAAATGTTTCTCAAATAAGAAAATACACATTTTTTTAAAACTTTATCTTTTCTCATAAAAGTAATTATTTATTCCATTTAAATAAAAAAATTTGAATTTAAGTAAGTACGCGTTATTTTTTTAGTATCCAGTAAATAAATGTTTTTTTCTTAGTATATTAAATATTTATTAGACTCCTTAACAAGATAGATATAGTACTAACAGTCCATTACTACACTAACAGAAAGTTTGATTTTTGATTGTATTAATTTAGTTTATTGTACAAAGAGATGATTCCCGTAAGTAAACGAAAGAAATAAATGTGAAACATAACAAAATACAATAAAATATAATAAAATTGAAAAGAATTTATAATAGACGAAAAGGGAAGTTATAAATAATATTCTTTGCATGTATGAATCATCGGAATTATCTGGATATATTTGAAATTACCGGATATATTTGAAATTACCGGGAGATTATCGATGTGAGATTCCGCGAGCAATTTGATTGTCGCGTGGACGTTGAAATTCTCACTTTTAATTAACTCCCTCGTGTTCTTGACTCAGTAAGCCGTAATTATTACATAGCACGTAATGACACGGAGAGCAGCGATATATCGCACGGTTAAGACGTGATCTAGAGGCCTTGGAATAATTTATATTGCGCGATATATTTAGCTAATTTACGAGAGATACCATTTTGCCGCGTCCTTTCCTTCGCTGGCTGTACGGCACGATCGGTTTCTTCTTCTTTATCGCGATTGTAAAACACCGCGAGTCGTGGGAAACATCTGCGTTGGAAATGCTAAATTTAACAGCACAGTCGATTAATAAATTATGAACAAAAACAGTTCGTAAGTACAATCGTGGCCGCACTTGTCGTGTGACGAAAGCGCATTCGACAAGGACTTTTCGTAGGAGATGCGATCCTGATGCGTTTTCCTTCGCGGAAAAACACTTTAGTGCCTGGCACTTGGAGCCCGTGCTTTATAGTTGCATACATCACGAACGTATCGATACACGCACGTAATGTGCGTATTTATAATCTATATCTCGCGCCACGTGACTTTTTATATTCTTGCGGACAATCATACACTTGACACCGCGTGCGGGAATTACGCGACGTTGAACAGCGGAAAATGCCGCTTGTCGAAACAAGGCGCGAGAAACGAACGTTTCTACGGATCTATATCTTTTCTTTTTCTTTTAATTCACAATAGTTAAGTCGTATCGAATATAATCTTGAAAATCTCAAGGACTTCAGAATCTAATCTTTTGTAGAAAAAAAATAAAAAATAAAAAAAACGAAAACTGTGCTGTAACAAGTGACTTATCGCTGATCTTCCGGTCAGAATAATTAAGGTAAATGTTCCAATGACCGAATTAACAAGAAAGCGCGATCAGTTTTACATTTTTATTAATAAATAATTCATGGAATTGCTAACAAAACTAATATTTACATAAAACTTTGGTTCGTGAGCGATTCGCAAAATAATGGGAAATAAAATGATCAATAAATATCAGTCCTAATTTCATTTTTTTGAGATATTAGATAATAATTATTTCAATAAGATATTGGCAATTTTGAATTGAAATATGAATAACATGTGCTAATTACCGAACAATACAAACTCAACAATTGAAGATCATTACACTTAGAGAATTTGTAGAATTTGTTGCTGTAGGATTTTGTAAGGAGGAATAGATCGATATTACGCAGTAATTCACGATTCTTTCATTTCATATGTTATATGAAATACAACTACTTATATTTACATACTTTAGGAATTATATTTATATTTTAGGAATTGAAAAAAAGCTGCAGTTATACTTACATTTTAGAAACTGAAATATGTTACTAGCACACTTGTTATGTTTCTAGTGAAATTTACTATGTTCCTTTAGTAAGACAGATCTTACTGACAATCTATTTTTTGCCTGGACTACTAAAAACATAGTAAAACGGAAAAGAATTTATATGAAAAAAAATCATAATACTCTCTCCGTGTAAATAATATTACAAATTAGCACGAAAAATATCTTTTAACAAAATTTTTAAAGCTATCTCTCTCCTTCTCTCTTTTTCCAAAATATTGAACACAAATATATTATTAATATTTCAATCATTGGGACAGGTTTCAATTACTGGGATATTTACCTTACTCTATCGCTCGCATACACGATGGAGAAGTCATTTCGTCACGACTCGTCGAAGTGACACCTCGAATAGCAGCCGGATATCGCGGCGCTGGGTGAAAAAACAACCCACGACAGCAATCTTCGAGCGGCGCAGCACACTTGCCTGCTTTCTGAGATCAGGTCGTGAAGACGAGTATGTGTGACGCCAAACATAAATTAACGCAATGTTAATTCGCGACATTAGAGACAAAACAAGGCGCGATCAGTTGTACGCCGATCCGCTTGGAAAATTTCGTCGAATCAGAAGCCCAGGTTCTATTCGATGCGCCACGTGATCATCGTCGCGAATTTTTCCACGCCAGAATTTTTCCTCGTGCCTAAGCACCGCGCGTGAAGCATGTTCGCCGCGTTCTCGTCAGAACTGTTTACTGCTCGAAAATTTCGAGGCATCTCGTACCGCGCGGGAATAATATTTTGCAGCTCACGCCGCCGGGGGCCGGCGTGTTATTTCACCCGACTGCTCGATTTTGCAACGCGTGTGTCATCGTGCTGCGAGACGATCTTTTTCGCTCGCGATCTCCCGCTCGCTTGCGCGCGTACGTAAAAACGCGTCGAGCGGAGCTTTCGAAATCGTTGCTTGTGTAACGGGCCATTTATCGGCTTATTAAACGCGTTTCCATGCGCGGAGGGAGACAGAAAAACTACCTGTCGTTACACGTGCGTTACTCTTGCAGGGGGATGTGAGTATAATAGTTTAGTAGAGACTCTCGACCGGACAGAGAAAAAGAGAGAGACATACAGGAAAAAGTGCGGACAACGTGCGCGAGGCGACACGTGTCGCTCGGCTTATCGACAAGTGCGTTCATGTTCGGTAAATATGACCTATTTCCATATTGCACACTTTGCACCGAATATGGCTGCATGACAGTTCCAATTCGTGGCGATCGTATCTTGTTTAATTTCGCGCAAGTCATCTCATTATGTACGTATAATTGCTACGTAGAGTGTACGTATAATTGCTACACGAAGAGAACACTGCTGTTCTTTCTATTTCATGTAAGTTTTTCTCAACAATATGTACGTATTATGTCTCTCTGATATACGATTAGCGAGAAATTGAGTCAGCAAGAATAAGATAATTTCGACGGAATTGCAAGAGAACGTGCTTTTCTAGTAGTGTAGGAGCGGATCATCAGCTGAGATTGTTTTCCTAAGGAGTATAATCAAGTTCGTTAAGGAATATAATATATTTTTAAATAGTAAACTCCGATTTCGGAAATATAAGGCGTACATATGGGACGCAAGGATAATAAATTAAGGCGCAATGTTGATTCGTTCCTCGATCACAAAATTTTATAGCACAATGCGTGTTATGGATCTCTGGATATATTATATAATTAGTAAGGAAGTGGATCAACAAGAATATAAAGTAATTCCAACACAATTTCAGCATGTTTTCTAGTAATATAAGGATAGATTATCAGTGCATGGAGAAAAAGCTTGATTGAATTAAGCAAATTTCTGTTTAAGTTAACAAAAATTCTGGTAACATTAATTGGAATTTTCTGGTTCGTTCATATTTCAGCAGAATTTGGTTAATCCAGTAAGAGACATATTTTTCGTGTGAAGATTATTTTGCTAAGAAATATAATTAAGTTTGTTAAGGAATATAACACATTTCCAGACTCCTATTCCTCAAATATAAATCGCACATTCGCACATGTGAAACGAAAGGATAATAAATTAAGGCAGAATGTCGATCCGTTCCCTGATCACAAAATTCTATAGTAATTTCTATTATAAAACTCTGTCCGCGCACATATTGCATACATATATACATTATTTTATTGCATACATATTTTTCATATTTTACTATTCTCGCGAAAATCGCGCATTTTGCAAATAAGTTGCGCACAGAATTCACACACACAGAAAAATACATACTGCACTCCAATAAATAAATGCTTGTTTCAAGTATCTCATAAGTTTGTATATTTTGCAGAGATCTGTTATATCAGTTTATCATAGACACTCTGGTAAGAGTTTAGCATTTCGCAATGAAAAATATTAAAAAAAGAAAACAATTCGGTTTGTTTACTACACGAAATCGAGCCAAACTTATCTTCGATAAAGTTTTTCGTAACCTTCTGAACAGAACTTTGTTTTGAATACACGATAATGAGCTTTCCTAAAATTTGTGATGAATATATAATCTCAAGACTATTATTAACTAATTATTTTCTTTGTGTTGAAGATAACCATTACTTATCAGAAGGAAAGTAAACTAACCGCTTTTCTTAGCAGCGGAATGATATATTTCTGTGTGCACTTTCTCGGGATACTTGGCCGGAAACGTAGCGTAAACTGCGGATTCAATTGATTGACGATTAAGGCTCCGCTGCGAGCGGAGGCGAAGGAATTCAGAATCGCCGTGTAATTGGAGCATCGCGTATTTCTCAAGTATAAACCCGCGGTGGCTCGCGAAACTCGCGGCTCATGTGCTCGCCTCAGCACAATCGCATTGTATTACCACGGTGCTTCCCAAAATAGCAACAAATTAACGCATGTCTACGCGCTCGTAACCTTGGCATTAGCGACGACGACGACGAAGAAGTAGAGGAGGAAAAAGGGAAAACTATTGGGCACAGTAAACCGACAAACAAATATATATATACGTAATACACGCGGTCATCGACGACAGACATCGCGCAATACGAACTTTGGAACGGCAACAATGATACAGCACACGATTCGTCGCATATTCGCGATCAGCACGTAATCCGTCAAGACATTATCGCTTCGTCGTACATCAGACAGAACCTACCGCAATGTAAACCAAAGTCTAACACTTCTTCCTGACTCGTTCACGGGCGCGTACATGTGTAGATGTGTATCATATGCGCCTTTGTACGCGTACATGAATGAAGTGTGCGACCACACGTTCGATTGGTGCACCTCTCTCGCGATAATGAACTTACCGCCTGTCTGCACCTGATAATGCCCTTTGGCACACGTGACGACAACGACGACGATGATGATGACGCGACGCGCATCGGTAGTTCTCGGGGCTGCAAATCTCTACTATGATTCACGGTGTAAGTGCGCCGATGATTAGGACTTAGGACTGATTGGGGTCTTCGCGCGATCTTCGCGCTTCTTGAGAGAAACGAGATAAAACGAGAGTTCCATGACTTTGAGTGAGTCGCAGATGGATCGTGAGGTCCGCGCGGAGTGCGATTATCGCATCGCGAGGAAAAATGTGGCGTCTGTGGCGAATTTGCGTGATTACGTCATACGCATGCGGTTTTCTGTGTCATCCCACGTCAGCGGATCAGAGATCCGATCGGACTGTGGTCGAAGTGAGAATCTTGGAATGCTCGGATGACCATGAATTTCTTAGTTTTCACCGCGAACCCCGATTGCACGACGCAATTACGAGCTGAGACTCCCGTTTCACCCTCTTGTGCCGCAAGAACAAGATAATTGCTGGAGATCTAATTGGAATTCAGTCCGATTTCCCAAAAGATTATGGGCTCTACTTGGGAAATGTATGCAGGTTAGATGTTTCAAGCACGCGAATTCAAATGAGAAACATAGGCATTCATTCCATCTGTTCTGCTCAACGTTTCCTCACAGATTGTTTCAGTTTTTATTTTGCACTAGAATTGAACAGAGCATATGAGCATTTGGAATGTTTACATATTTCAGTTATGAAAATTTTTTCTTCTATTCTTAATTACAAAAAGCATAAGAAAATAAAAATAAAAGTACGAAAAAATAAAATTACAGTAAAGACAAAAATAAGAAATCAGTATCTATGAAAAATGTCAATATTCTTAAAAATATTCTCTCTATTCTCTATTATATATTCTTTTAAATATTTTGTATATTTTTAATTTTCATTTTTTATTCTACTGAATTTAATAGCTGATATGAAAATGAGATTATGTATTTGATTCCAAGTACACTGAGAGAAAAATACCTAAAAACTTATTCGCGAGATAAAAGTTCAGTAATTTCAGAAATTAACTTTATACAGTGCACCGATTTTACTTATTAAAGTGCAAAGTACAAATTTCCACAATATCCTTATTTCGATTGTGGACAGAAGATATATGTTTGAGAATTTATTCACTGGAAAAACGCCTATTATTTCCATCAAATAGAAAACTTGTAAAAATGGAATTCCCAACTAATATCATACGTATACACACACATGGTAGGATAATCGACTTTGAAGAACCAATTTGGACATTCTAGTCGCAATCAATGATGCATCTAGGAGGATCTAGAGAAATTTTCATGCAGAAAGTTCAACCCTCGTCCTCACGCCTCTCAATTTCCACTCGTTTTCGCGCTGCAGATCAGCCAAGAGCGACAGTGCCACTCTTTCGTCGTGTAATGCACCGAACGTATGCGATACCAACACACACGTGTGAAACGCATTAACGAGCGAGCGAAATGACACGGTATCGCACGGAGTCAAGGCCCGGTCAAGTCGCAATGTAATTTTTCTCACATTCACGTTCTAACGCGAGATTAGAGTTGGTGTTAGTGTTACATATTATCAGCGTGTTACAAAATCTAGTACATGTGCGTACGACTCGCTTCTGGCGCGAACGAGCTCGACGATGCTCGAGCGCAACAGGTGCGTGTCTACGCGTGTCGTCTTCTAGAGACACGCGAGAATGCGGCAACAACGAGCACCGAGTACGGGACAGCACCCCGGGGAACTTCTCGTTGATCCAACGAAAACATTTACGCGTATGCGATCATCCTTCAGACTCGTCCTTCTTCTCGTTTTCGAGGACGATTCTCGTGCCGGTCGAGCGTCAGTCGCGCGAAAAGACACGCAATATTTATTCGAGCCAGCCGACCGACCGACCGACCAACTGCCGCTATATGCCTATAATTAATTAACCGCGCGTTCCTGCACGTTATTTGTTTGTAACGGGAATAACGGGTCGAATGGAGAGCAGGAGAGCTGGCGAGCACGCCATCCTTTCAAAACAGTAGAAATTTGTAGCAATCTGTATCATTTCTCGGAAGAAAGGAGCGGTATCAGGCTCTACGAATACATGTCGATAAAACGATAATATATCTCTCGGTGGTCTGGAATGTCCGTTTTTGATATCTATTTTTATATCCTTTACGATGAAGTTATGGATACACGGAAGTTTCGCCGCTCCTTACCGCGATACGCTCGTGACACAGTGTCGATGCTGTTTGCGTCAATCAGAGAGTTGTCCTATCATTTTTCTAAGAACCGCGGTCCAAGGTAACTTTGCATCGCAAAGCCGACGTTGTTTGCTTAACATCGCTCGGACAATTTTTTATGTATGCGCCGAGGAATGCAGCGTGAAATAACAGAGAGAAAGAGAGAGAGGGAAAGAGAGAGAGAAGAGAGAGATGGCGTCGTTCGAGTTAACTTTTTCGTGTTTTATCGCGAAATGATAGAGAAGATCATCTGCAATTTATTGTGCTACCTTTCAATACAGCCTTTTCTCTATACAGCCTTTTCTTCCTTTAAAATAATTATAAAATCGATTTTTTCAAATGAATAATGATGAAATTTGATATACGGGGAGAATGTTGTGACTTTCTTCTTCATTTTAAATTCTTTTCAATTTTACTATATTTTCTAGTAATGGACTCTTGGTGTGTAGAATTTCTTTTACTAAAAAAGAGTAATAAATTTTATCAAAGAAATTTTATTGATCAATTCTGCTAAAGAGTAGTAAATTTTTTAGTAGATCTCGATTTCTGAAATATAAACAGTACATATGAAATAGAAGTATAATTAATTAAATTTTACCAAAAGAGTTTTGCTTATAAATTCTGTTAAGAGACAATAAACATTTAATAGATTTCAATTCCCCAAATATTAATAGTACATACGAAGCAGAAAGATAATTCATTAAGGCAGAATATCGATATATTCCTTGATTACAAAATTCTTTAGAAATTTTTAAAATTCCCCCGTGTATGATTCGCTCCAGATCGAAGATTTCATCGAAGGATTTCAAGATTGTGGACGAGCGAGAAAATTTCCTTGTCTGACACCGAGCGAGTTTTTCCTCGAGAAACAGCTCGACTTCTCCGCGGCTGCAAAAGTCCCTGTCGGTGTTACGAAACAATCATCGGCTGTCGCGAAACGTCGCGCTTTCCGTGAGTTTTTGCCGGTGAGGAAATCGTTTCGAAGATATAATTGCAAGAATTATCATTTAACACTTATGCCTTTCGGCATAATAAACAGACGCTGTCTTGGACGTCGCGCGTCACGCGTGCGAAATTCGCATTTTGCTTTCTCATCGGCTTACGCGACACAACAACGAATCGCGCGCGTGGAAAATACGCATGCGCGAGTCCTTTCTTGCCGCATTACAAAACGAAGCTCGCAGCTGGCCGCGCGCCTTTTTTAGTCCTTTCCGGCTACGACGTGTGCGCGAAGGAAACTCCGTCGAGAAGAAATCCAGATGTAAATCGATCATTAGGAGTAGCGCGCACGACTCGGAAACTCACTGCCGTTTTACTCGTAACCCCTTTGAAGCGCGCGGCGAGACTGCCGCGAGCGTAATTATTACCTCGACATATTCTCTTTTTCTCTCCCAATCCGTCCGGCGCGTGCTTTCACTTCAGCCGTCGCTTTCGCCGCTTATTACATATCGTACGGCCCTGGGCGACGCCGGAAAACCCCCCGGTTGTTCCCCGGCTTCCTCCGAGACGCCGTGCAGCCGCGATTTCCACGATTTTCTGCCGTCTACTGGGAGAGATCTCTCGCATCGGCTCTTCGTCGTGAAAAATATTCAGCCCGTCAGACTGGATATTGGAAATTGAAGTATGTCAGACGGTGAAACTATCAAGTATTTCGCACAGATGTGTGAAAATTCGGCAGCAACTTCACTCTCGTCTCATATCACGCGATGTGTGAAGATTGTATCTCTTGTGAATGTGCTTCACTCGACAATCGTGTTTATCAGCTGGAGCAACGAAACGGAAACACGAGAGCAATTATTCGCATTTTCTCAAAGCGATACACGCCATGTAAAATATAATATGAAAATCTATGAGAATAAGTTTGTTGCACAAAAGATTTACATTAATGAATGATTATCGACTGATTCCATAAAAAAATTTGACATTTACATTTAGATAGAACGAACCATGAACGAAGTTATTTGAATTATTTCAAAGTGCAATATATATATCATGTAAAATATAAAAGTCTGAGAGTAACTTTTTTTTTTAACGAATTTGTTTGTAAATTTGCGTCGTAAAATTGATATCGATGTATGATGCAAATTTCATAATTAATTCAAGAGATTTGCTCTCCACAGAGGTAATCAAAACATTAGAGTTTTCGACATTATCGATGGTATTACGTCGTGAACTTCTGAGTGAGGATCGCGGATTGGAACTCGGCCGATTAATATGAAACGAGTCAAGACCAAACTTAATCGATCCGTCAAATTCGAGTCTAATTCTAATCTGTTAAACTCGATCTCCGGCACGCAGTCTGACAGAGAGTCTTTAGGAACCACGACCTAACGCGCTCTCGACTTCCAGCCGTTTTAATGCGTTCGCGTAATGCGAGACCTCACGCCGCTCCGCGAAGAAAGAGACAGGGACTAATCATCATTATCATTATCATCATCTTTATGTTCCTCTTCTTTTGCCCCCTTTTCTCGTACCTTCCACGTTTCACGCGATTCGAGGAGTGAGTCTCCTTCGTCAGGTGGCCAATTGATCCCCGCGTAAGTTAGCAGTGGTACGATTGCGACACGCGGTAGTCGTCGCGCGTGCGTGTTCTATTATATTACGTAATGGTCTCTCTTTCTCTCTCCTCTCTCTCTCTCTCTCTCGCTCGCGACCAAATAAACTAATGGATTCCACGACTCGCGGACGCAAGTCACGGCGAGGAGGAAGGGAGCTCGTTGGTGGTGTCCTTTCTATTTCCTTTATCTTCTATGCTCGTTCCCCTTCATAAATCGCGCGCACCGTGTGCGTATATATGCGCGCACTCGCGCGCATTACACGCTCGTCATGACAACGCGAATCAATTTGCAGGTTATTAATTATTTATGCATGCTCCATGGCAATGATGTTTAAAAGCAGCGGCTGACATAAAGCCGCGCGCTCGTCGAGTGGCCGAGGCTTTTTACTTTTGTGGGCTTTCAACGGCGCGTGAATATGTCGCGTTTGCCTAGGCTGTTAGCGCGCGTGCTATTTAGCATAGTCAAATATAGTGGCGAACGTGCTGCTCGTGAGACGCGAGCCGGCAAGGAAAGAGAGACATAATTACTTGGGCTGATTTTGAGACGCGTCTTCCTGTTGATCGCACACGCTCGAGCGGAGCCGCCTTCGCCTCTTCCTGTTTGTCCGCGTCGACCGGGCCTTTCGAAACGGCAGATACGGTTGATCCTCAGCCATCACTTATTGCACGGATTACGCGATTAGCTGGGATCGTTTTTGCAAATGCCTCGACTCGACATGCCCGATCGTTTCTTCTTCGACGTCCGCCTCCTCCACTCTTTCAATCAATTTAAATAATTTCGCGCGAAGGATCAGTTGGATCGAAGAAAGATGGTGACCGTTAGAGGTGACAGAGTGAGAATGTCATGATATTGTCAATTCAAAGTAGTTCGATTCGGTTTCTTGATTAACACATTGATTGCTAAATACGAGTTATCTCGTGGCTGGCGCGCTGGAAAGAGTTCTTATTTATTCCATACGTCAATTGCGAGTTAATTAGCATAGATTTCTTGGCGAGTCTTGCTGAATAATAAATATAACTAATTAGCACGCTAAAATAATACGCTAATTTCGAAGTGGTCACGCTGGGAACATTTCTTTTATTCTATATGTATTACTTCTATTTCAGAAACTGAAATGTGCTATTGAAAAATTTGCCATGTTTCTAGCGGAAGTCGCTATATTTCTGGCGAAATTTATTACCTTCCTTGGCAATACAGAACCCATTGAGTCTGTTCCTACACTACAAGAAATATGATAAAAATAAAAATAGTTTACATGAAAAAACTATATATACCGCCTCTCGCAAAGAGTGTATAACTATATTAAGAATATTCAAGACAAGAGTCGAATGCTGATGTTGGAACGAATATTTATTAATGTTGGGAGAGGATAATAAAGTTTGACAGTGTTAACAACGTCAAACCGACCTTGATTTCCAATTTTTTATATCAATATTAATAAAAATCCTTTATTACCCTATGATTACGCAAAATAAAAATATTTATTAAATATTAATATCAAGAAAGTTGATTCATCATGTACGTTATAAAGCTACTGAAAAACCTATCGTGTGCGCTGACACTGTCAAACATTACTGTCCTCCTAACATTAATAAATATTCGCCCCAACATCAGCGTTCGATTTTTACTCGTCTTGAATATTTATATGTATAAAATAAAACGTGTCTATTTGTTGTGTCTATATGTTCCTCTCTTATACACTTCTAAACCTTTTCATCGATTTGGATCAAATTTCGTATGAGCACTTTCTGCGAAAAATGTAGCCTACATGAAACGTGGACACCCCACCTTCTCGCCCTGATTTCATTCCCTTAACATTTTGTAACAATTCGGCCAACGCCAGGTAGTTCTCAACATAATTAAAAAGCATAATATTCTCTCCGTGTAACAATTGCACGAGGCACACACGATGCCGATCGGCAACACTCGCGTCGCGAAAACCATCGCGTCATCGGCGATTTACATCCGATGTAACCTCGCACGACACTTCTCCAAATATAGTCCCGTCGCGAGGAACGGTCCGCGAAATAAAGTCGTTCGCTTGACCGTCTGATAAGCGTCGTTGAAACGAAGCGGTCAACAACACTCTGCGCCGCGATCACGTGTTGCGGGACAAACAAATATTGCGAACATCAAACGTGTGTCACAGTCGCCCGCGGCGGCGTTCGGGAGGATTACGCGCTCCGGTCGGCACGAAACGAGAAGTGTGTAATCGGTCTGACTACGGCCGCTACGTGCGTTTTCACTCGGCTTCGCAATAATAATTCGATCTGCTATCTGTCGTGATCCACCGCCGTCTCGCGATCGGCCGGATTTATCGGTCGTCGGACGCGTCCGTTAAAGCACGACCTTGATACGCCGAACACTTTCAAGGATCCGAGGAAGTTCGAATCTAGATCAACTCCTCCCTTTTTCCTTTCCTCTTCCCCTTGCCCTCTCTACTCACTCGTGAGGTATAAAAAATCAATATCGGAGAAAACGAGACGTTCGGTTTGGTGCGAATGTACACAGAAAATTATCATTCCACTGCTAAGAAAAACGATTACTCAGTCTACTTACCCTCTCTTAAGTAATGCTTCTCTCCAACAAAGAACATTTTCTTAATAACAGTGTTAGATTTACTCATCACAAACTCAGAAAAGTTCATTGTCTACACATGTATGAAAAGAAAGAATTTATTCTCTTTACAAGAGACTGTTATAAGATTCTATAGAAGAAATTTATAATTGAATATTCGTATGGATTTAATATATTCTATTGAATTCTGTTGAAATGTTAAACTTTTAGTGAGTTTATCAAAACCAAAATTAGCTCAATTTTGCACAATATAAGCAAATTTTTTTTATTTGAATTTAATATTCTTACTTTTATTTAATATTCTTTATCGTAAAATGCTATGAAAAATTTGTGAAATATTTGAGACAAGAACATTTACTTGAAAGCAATATGTATTTTTCTGCATTTACACGCAGAAAAATATCATTCTATTGCCAAGAAAGGCGATTACTTAATTTACTTTTGAAGTAACGATTATCTTCAAGAAACAATATTTTCTTCAGAATAATCTTAAAATAAATCACAAATTTGAGGAAAGCTTATCATCTACTCAGAAGAAGAATCTCTATTCTTTTTTTATATAAGAATATTATACTTATATTTTTTATATAAGAATATTATACTAAAGAAAGAGTTGATTCAACTTTACATGATAAGTAAACCGAATTTTTGTTTTAATTTAATATATTTGTAATATATTCTTAATTAAAAGACTAAACTTACTAAGAATTTACTTTGAATAAATTTAATACATTTAATTTAATTTATCTGACACAATGCAAATATTTATGACAAACTTGTGATAGATTTGCGGACACATAAATTTGTGAGATACTTGAAGCAAACATTTACTTGAATGCAGTATGCATTTTTCTGTGGGTACCTTTTGCATTCCGAATCATACCTTTTGAGTTTTCTTCACAATATAAATTCATTCGCTTCGTGAGAATATCGCGTTTACCTTAATACTTCGATACTCAATTAATGTAACAACACATATATCTATAGAACGATATATTTATCTCGAGCGTACTATTAATAAATAGAAAGTTGATTCATAGAATCGACTAGAACGAAACGCGACGTCGAAGTAGACTCGACGTAGGACCACGAAGGGTTAACGACATTGCCCGATCGCGAACGGCTGGCACTGGTAATTGAGCACTTCGGTCGCATTGGCCCTCTCCTTCCCCTTCTGTACTGTCGACGGAGCGAATTTTCACTATTATCTACGCTACTGGTACGCCGATCACGCGCACGTACACGCGTGTCACGGGCTGGCGCAATGCTTCGCGGCGCCAATCGCGAGATGCAGAATGCACATGCAGTGGCGCATGTTTCGTTAGATCGACTAGGTGCGGGCTTGGGGCGCCGAAAGATGATAAGAGATTTTCTCTCGCTCCTTTCTCTCTTTATGCGAAACAAATAGGCCCGATTGTCCCGAGCAATTTCCCCTTCCATTATTTCTCACAATACCTGATCACATTTTCCAACTCAATTCTGAGGTTGCATTCCAAAACGTCTTTTTTGAGAAAATTTCGATACTTTACACTGAGGGAAAAATTACCTTAAAATCAACAAATATTTCTTTGATATGGGTACCATTAATATATTTATTTAAATCTATATTCTCTTTATTTAACCCAAATATTATTTACTTAAATCAAGTATCAAGTAAAATTTTCCAAAAAGGACATTTTAGAATGCAAGTTGTTTTAATTATTGTTTCGGTTTTACTTTTCACATAGAAGAGTCGCGCTAAGTATCCTTCGCTTGGTACGAGACAAGCTGACGAGGAACTTCTCCGGAGGCTCTTCTCACGAATTCGCGATAATTTCGTCGTCGTGCCGACGACCCGAAAATATCTCGCAAGCTGTGGTTTCAAAGCTAGGGTGCCAGAGACACGGCTACGTCGCTGGTGCACGCATACTGGCAGTGGCTACGGAGCGACGATAACACGGCGCGACGTGTCAACTGGAACGATAAGGGGCTTCTCCCGCGTCGCAGAGATTTTTAATTGCGACGTTCTCTCGCGCCGAGAGAAGAAAGCGGAGGCTGCTGCTCTTCTTCATGGAGCATGAAACTCGGCAGTTGTTTATTTCCGCTATATAGCTGCTTGCGATTTCTGCATTTAAGATCGAGTGTACGTTTCAACTGTGAAGGGTAGACGATGAATAGTGCGAAGCATAAGAAACGCAATATGAAATGGGTATGTCTCTCAAGATGCACAGAAACAGTCGCGTCATCAATTTGAACGGAGCTCTGGAACATCTCTAAAGTATATATATCTGAAAAGTGATGTCTGTTTCTCTCGTTATCGACGAAATTCTTCAGAATCCGAATTATCATAGTAGAAATTACGTTTCCAAGACGAATTAAATTAACCCTTGGCGGCGGCAAACTGTTCCTGACCTTCTGATCAACCGACAAGAAGTCACTTACTCCGCAACGACACCGCGTAATTTGCATGTCTTTAGTTTAGCTTCTTTGCTATTTAATTATTCATTATACAGCTTATTACTAAGTAACAAATTTAACTATTTATGTGTGTCACTTAGCTTCTTTAATTCTTACGGTATTTAGTCAATGAAGTGATACATATTTATGGGAAAATATATCTTTATATGGAGAGTATATTATTAAACAATTGGAAAGTTGGTTTGTAAAGTTGACTAGAACGAAACGCGGTATCGAAGTGGATTCGAAATAGCACCGCGAAGAGTTAAATTAGCTTAGAGATAAGTAATTTAAGATAAAAGTTTGAAACGCTTACATACAAAATATAAACGACCTTGACGCTTATTTAACCAGCTTTTTTCAAAATATATACGCGTCGATTTAAATAGTATTTAAAAACGCCTACATATAATATATTCAGAAAGTTTAGTACGACTTATATTTCATTCTGTAATTTATACGGGATAAAAAACTTCAGTTCGAGTAACCGAACGGGGTGCCGGACGAAACACTCGTCCGAACATTCAGCTTCATTAAAACTCGGTTGAGATAACTGAGAGCAATTGGTCAAGTAGAAACCTCTCCCGCCGGAATCTTTCTGTTCCCGCAATCGAGTTTTTCATTTGGCCCTCAAATAACAGAAAATTCAGTTACACTAACAGAGTTGTTTTTTCCGTGCACGGTTTGCTTCTTTGTTTACAATGGAAATGAAATGCGTATAAATATGCAAAGATCGATAGGAACTTTCCTTGTGCCGTTTGCTTCTCTCTCCTCCCCCTGCCCCTCTCTCTCTCTCTCTCTCTTTTCTCAAAGAAGGCGACTGATTATAACTCAATAAATATCCTTTCTCCGTGTCGTGTATCGCAGGTAATGCTGTAAACTGAAAAGGCGCAACGAGTCGCTGCGAGCCGAGCTTAATTAATCCAGAATGTCAGCGCAACCGGGCCTTACGGCGCGCGCGTGCTCAGTCTCGCCGCACGCGGATGTGAAATGTCACACGAAAACGCAAGTCACGTTTAGGTCGTGGCACAATTAGATCAAACGCAACCCAGCAGCCATCACGCGTAAAAGCTTCCTTCAGGACAGCCGTTGTTGACGCTTCCAATTGACACCGGAAAGTTCCGAGGCTGCTTAGCGTTATTCTTAATGTTAAGTAAATATTTAAATCGACGAGCCCGTTAAAAAAAGCAGGAGAAAAAGAAAAGAACCCACTTTTTCGAAGGTTTCAGGAAAGGATCTCTCAAGTAAGATAAATCTGATGCGAATTGGATCATGCTGAATTGTCGAAGAAGCAAGAAGAAAGAAAGGAAACGTCAATGCGTGGCATTCGTTTTTGTTTCAAAGGATCCACATTATGAGGTGTGTTCATTTTCGAAGAATTTTTGAACTAGTACATAGCATAGTGCGATGAGTCAAAGAAACGATATTTTTGTTTCATATTCTAACTTATTGCATCAGTACAAAAGTTCTTTGAAAACAAACAAACCTATTGTATCGCGCCATTTGATTAAAAATCCAATCGCGTTGTAAATTTTCATCTCCATCTTATCTCCATCTCAAGAAGCCGAATTATCGGCTGTTTCAACACAGCAGAAAATCAACTAGTAAGTGTAATAGAATTTCGTTGGAATACAGCAAGGAAATACGGTTCAAGAATAGTTTATAATTTTAGATAGTCTGTTAGTTGAGTTCCTATTCTGTGCACTTACATATGGGTAAATGTATACGAGTATATGTGTATATGTATACGTACATATACTTATGACTGATAGTTACTATCTGTGGCGTGGTCTAACAATTGACTCACTTGTTCTATCACTTAGTTCGCTTGATAGATTCTTTTGGTGTATTTAAAGTGCATTTATTTTCTTCAGTCGCAATAAACAGAAACGCATAGTTTCTTCTTTTCTTCACGCGTCAATGCGTAAACGTGCACAACGATTCAATTATAAATCGTCGTAGTGGTGATCCACTCTGTGCATTCCCTTGTCTTCTCTCTTCTTATTAAATTTTTTTCTGTCTGTCTGTTTCTCTCTCTCTCTCTCTCTCTCTCTCTCTTTTCGTCAAAATATTCTCTTACTGTGACATGATAATGAAGAAATCACAATACGATAGTCTCAACGATAACAATGGAGCGACAAATTGTTAAGTGTCGCGTGCGAATGTTAATATTCCCAGTAACAATAAAAAGACTGTTCCACACTAAGCAGAGTTCGATCGAATCTTATGTTCCAATAAATCAGGAGATAAATAGGAATACACCTGTATCGATGATCGGGAGCGAGTCAGCGCGAGGCGACGATAAGCGACAACTGCCGCGTAACAAAGCGTTCGCGCATCTTTCTTCTCGTAGCGAACACGCCGGGAGATTATTAGCCGTCGCGATTGGAAAATGATACTTGTAAACCTAATGATCCATCCAACTCGCGGATAACGAGAGAGACGAGCAAAGCGAGATAATGCGTATCGGAGAGGAGTAAAAGGAAGAAGAGTGCACACACACCTGCCAGGCCCATCGCGAGGACTGTTTTTCAACCGGTTGGTGGTCTCTCCGGTCTCCCCCTTCGATCCCGATGGATAGACACTCTCCTCGGGGCACTCGATCACTGTCTCGCGACACTGGTCGTTCGCTCGTTTGTCCCTCGCGATTTGACTTTGCGAATCGAGAAATCGATACGAGCGAGCGCGAGGCGCGCTCGCTCGGACACGCGCGCGCGCGCTTGGAGTTGCTCTCCTCCGCGTGTCCCTCTCTCTCTCTCTCTTTCCCGCGACGACACGACCAGAGACTTCTTTCTTCCTTTCTCCTCAGCTCCTCCGCGGTTCTTTCGTAAGCAGGCGTTTACGCGAGTCCACGAAAATAACCGGCGTCGCGACAGCTCTTGATGATGGCATCTTCTTCTTCTTCTTCTTCTGCGGCTACCCCGGTCGGTTACGAGCGAGACGGACTGACGGATCAACCGACGTGATCGACGTGAAATCGACAACGATCGATAATGGCGCGCCGACGGAGACGTGATCGCCTGCGACGACAGCGATAATGACGGCGGCGACGACGAAGACGTTAATGACCTTCGCCAGACACGACGGCGGTCCGGTGACGACTGGCAAACAGCTGTAAACGTACACACATTTTGCCGCCGTCGCGGCCGTTGCGATGGTGGGAGGCGAATCGTAGATGTAAGCGCTCACGAGCGCGCATTTCATGGGACGAGGAAGAGAGAAAGAAAGAAAGAGAGGGAGAAGAAGAGATACACACATATGACCCTAAAATCCTAAAACGGTACCGATGCAATTGGCACCTTAATGATATTCGCTGTTTATCGTGATTTCCGTGTCTCGCGTCATAATTTCCGCGACTCACGTTGCGAAATTCTCCACGAAGGACGAAACCGCGCACTTGTTTCTCGCGCTCTTTCTACGACGATGAAACACTCGTCCTGAGCGGGTGTGACTGAAAGACGAATTTAAAAATTTGAATGCTAGACACGCCAGGCGATTTGTCTCAGTAACATTGAGATACCGATATTGTATTAATAATTGCACAGAGAAAGTATATTGTTGTTCCTTTCACATATGAGAATCTTTTCGATTATACACACAGAGAATTTTATGGTAAAAATTATTGTTGAGTTTTGTGACCGAATCGATGTTCTGCGACAATTTATTATCCTTCCATTTCACATGTGTTATTTATATATTATATTTATATTAGAAACTGGAAGAGGAGCTATCGAAAAATTTGACCAGCGAAATTCATTATGCAAAATAGACTCTACTTACAGTCTATTCCTGCACTATTAGAAACATAGTCAAATTAAAAAGACTTTATGTGGAAAAAGGATTATAACATATTCTTCATATGCATGTTTTTCAATAGATAAAAAATTAACCAAGAAAACACAAAATGGGGATGATCTCGGAAGAATGTCAGTAGAATTTATTAAGTTAATTTGTTAAGAAATTTGTGCTAATTCGCAAGTTGATTATAATAAATATGGCATATTTTCTACCAGTAGACTCCAGTTCCTAAAATATAAACAGAAAGGGTAATAAATTAAGGTAGAATATCGATTTATGTCTCACGATTACAAAATCTTATAGCAATTTTTGTCGTAATACGTGTTCTCTCCATGCGTTCTGTCTAAATAGGTGCCGTTCGCTAATTCCGGCATTTACATCATAATAAGGGAAAAAAGAAACGATCGGTCATGAATGCAAATCAGAGGATTCTCTGTCCTTGCCTCGAAAAAAAGATTATGGAAAAGAAGTATGTTTTCTTTAAAAGCTGTTCTTCTCTCGATGATGGTTGACCAGTTGGGTCAGATAATACGTTACATCACTGTGGCTCTCACGGGCATGAAGGAGGCGCGCGAATTGCACCGTCCTTTTCTTTGTGTTTTTCTGCTCTGCACAGACAACTACATGGGCGATGGCGACGAGCTAAAAATACAGGAGTATTACACACCGGGATTACGTCGCCGAAAATATTGGTCTGTCTTGCAGCGTCAGAAGTATCATAGCGTTCAATATAGCGCAATTGGCATCGATATCGAGGCAACCGCTCTGTTTGTTGGCAAGAAAAGCCGCGCGGCAACATAATGAATTAGCGATCCTTCGTAACTGTCAATCAGGTGTCCGCGAGAATACGAGAGATAGAGAGAGAAAGAGAGACTCGCTCGACTCGCAGGACTCGACAGAGGCCGAGGACGATTTCTGAGAAACGTCCACGGGGAGCGCGTCTTTTGAAATTTTACATATCGCCCAACAACAATCTGTGTACATTCGTGAATTTGAATTTCTATACGACGGGAATAATAATTTTTCCTAACGCGCTATTCAATCGCTGACAATCGGCTTCTCTTCTCCGGAGTCACTCGCTCGTGAATAATAAAACGAATCGGCGTTCAGAGTTTCTTTTCTTTCTCTCTCTCTCTCTCTTTCTCTCCCCACCTCTCTTCTCGCCCCCGAGTTGAAGCGACGATTGTGACACAAAGAGTACTGAGATTGCTCGCGCTTTTCGCACAAATACACGCGGAGGCGATCGAAGCGGCGCGCGTAACAAAGCTCCCGGGTGGACACAGCCAGTGACTCAGTTGGCCGATGATAAACCGCGAGTGCTCTTATTCCCGTCGGCGGACAATGAGACAGCAATAAGTGATTCATGCCTCCGTTTTCCGTGCTTGTCGCCGACTGTATCACTGGAGCATATCACCGTGCATTCAAGTCGTCATTCGCGGCGCCGTTCACATTGTTCGAAATCTGCACGGGCGCGTGCATCGCGAAAACGAAGATGTATCCGCGTTTATTTTCAGGTATCTCTTCAATGTCTCCCGCGTATTTTTAGAATTTCCATCGTGCACGCACGCGCGCACGCGTAATGAGACTGAGCAAGGTGAGAAAATAATTAATTTAAGGCTTTGTTGATATCTAATCGATAGTAATTAATTGGACGAGCAACGAGAGTCTGTGCTCGGATTTTGTAGTACAATGAAAACAAAACGAAATAATTGCAAAAATGTACCTACATTGCGAGGGAAAAAATATCTAAAAAATTAAAGAAATATTTATCCGATAAATACTGATAACATATTAACTTGAATTTTAATTCATTTTTGCTCTCATGAAAAGCTAAGATTTTAAGAAAATATATGTTTCCTTATTTGAAAAATATTTTATATTAGTATAAATATAATAAATATGTTATTAGTACCCACCGAATATAAATATTTTTTTATTTCTTAGATATTTTTTGTCTCAGTGTAGAAGTATTGTAATTACATTTTTCAGAAAGTTCTGCAATAATACATCATTCTACATTTGTGAAAAATATTTAATTTATAGTTTTTATCATACCACGAAATCCATGGCTTTTATTAGTTCTTCTCTTAATTACTTCCGATCGAGATAATCGCTAATCGCTAAACGTGCTAACGGCGAAACCTCGTAGCAATCCATAATTGTCGACGATTTCGCGCGACGATATTTCCTGTATTATCAATTTCGCGCGATATCTCTATCGAGGAATTATCGAGATTATTGGATTCGCTGTTAAAAAGTGTATATGTCAGTATTATATTTATCCTTGCACGTCAAAAACAAAAAAGGAAGATAGAGCGCGTATACTTCGCGTTTGCAATCTACTACGGAGTTACTCTGACGCGCGAAAGCAATACGATGAAAATGTAATATCGGTTGGGGAGGTAACATCCATTATTCAATTGATATCGGCTGACGTAGTCGTAAACGGTAGAATTCATAATTCGCGAGCGCTCGGTAATCCTTGAATACGTCGTTGTGCGGCAGAGTCTTTGCATACCTCAATTATTCGCCCCGTAACACGAAGATAAGATAAATCCTCGTAATGAGGCTTGTGCAGTCTCTGAAAATACGGTAAATTAATGATATTTTGATCGCTGGCTAAACTTTATTTCAGTACGATCAGCAATTTAAATGACGGTCGCGATGTTACGCGAATGTTAGTTTCTTTCTGTCAACGACAAGATTGGAGAATCGAGTTCTGATGTGTGACGTATTCTTAAAGATAAAATACACATGTGATATCTCTAGAAATAAAGACATCTTTTCATTGATCTTCTTTATATTTGTCGTTTAATAGGACGCTTTTAAAGCTAGTCATAGTTTTGTTGCTTATTTATCTTAAAAAAGAACAAGCGATTTTCATCAATTTTCCAACTTTCTATAATAAAAATTTTTAATTTTCACCTTCTGAAAGTAGCTTTTAAATCTAATTTTTCAACTATTTACACTCATCTGATATATCCCCTTTCTATTCTATATTGAAATAACGCTGAATTTCTAAAATAAAAATCCGGGACTCAAAAGGCTCAAAGAAGTACTTTGTACGAAAAATTCGTTTATCTTAATTTAAAAAATCCGTAGGAGAAATAAAAACGAATTGAATCGTTAAATTACGTGCATGATGTAATATTTGTTTCTTAAAGATATATGTTTTCAAATATGCATATGAAATAAATAAAATCTTACCTATAGCTATTGCGAATAGATTGATATCAATCCGTGCCACATCACGATTTCCCGATATAATTTGAATATGCAGTTGTGTTTGAACAATTTGTACGAATCCACATAATTTATTCCAATGTATGAGTTGATCGGTGCAAATTGTTTCTAAAATTGTTTCTTCTAAGATTTTTTGTAGTTTTCTAAGTACACAAGCAAAAAAACACAACACGAAAGAGAACGCAGACCCAAAAGACGGAGATTGAAATCAACAAACCGAGAAATATCATGTATTTTTTATACTATGTATTTTTTTCTTTCCTCTCTCGATAGATAATTCTTCGTCTTTCCCGACTTGTCCTACTCTTCTCTTTCTTGAATTTATTAATCCTGGGCGATTCAGTCACAATAACCTAATGTGTCTCTATAAATCATGAAGTTGCGTGAAACGAGATTATTCGTATTCACAGTTCACATGATAATACAAAAACTACTGTGCTTGGAAACGTTTGGAAAAGATTTATGCAATAAGTGTCAAATGTCGAGGTTATCTAGAAACACATATCTAGATATGTAGAAATAAAATTATAAGAACAAAATATAAAAGAAATAAATATGTATTATTATATAACGTATAATATATAATATATAACATGAAATTAAAAAAAAAAAAATATAATACGAATTAAAATATATAACATACAAAATATATAACATTTGAAAAAGAAAACATGTTGAAACTTCGAAAGTATTGTGAAAAAGAATGTGTGTGTCTATCCTTATACAAAATAAAATATAAAAAAGTACAATTATATATAAAAAATATATATATATATTGGGAGTACAAATTAGTTCGGTCCGTTTTTTGTGATCAAAAATGCATTTATTTCAGAACAAAATGAATGAACAGATTAATCAAAGTATTGCCCATCGCTGGCTACTACTTTTTCCCACCTCTCAGGTAATTTTCGAATTCCATCTCGAAAAAATGTCTCGTCTTTTGAGGCGATCCAAGTTAGAAGCCAATTTTCGATTTCTGCGAAAGAAGTGAACCGATGACCTACCAAATCGTGCTGCATCCATCGGAACAACCAGTAATCAGAAGGAGCAATGTCCGGCGAATACGGCGGGTGCGGTAAACTATCCCACTTGAGCGTTTCCAAATAATTTTTTACGACTTTTGCGACATGAGGCTAAGCGTTATCATGCAGAAGAATAACTTTGTCATGTCTTTGCTCGTATTCCGGCCGTTTTTCTCGTAATATACGGCTCAAACGAATCAACGAAGAGTAACTCCCAATGATTCTGCAAGCTCCTCTTGCGTTTGACTCGGATCTTCATCGAGTAATGCCTCCAATTCTTTGTCTTCGAATTTTTTTGACTGTCCAGAGCGAGGCTTGTCTTCAACGCTGAAATCACCATTCTTGAAATGTCGAAACCATTCCCTACATGATTTATCAGTTGGAGCATTGTCACCATAAACTTCTACAAGCATTCGATGCGCTTCAGCGGCACTTTTCTTCCAATTAAAGCAGAAAACTAAAACCTCCCGCAAATGCTGCTTAGTTAATACAAAATTTGACATATTCAACACAGTAAAAAACAGGGATTTTGTATGAAACGATATAAATTGCGATATAAATTGAATATTATTGACAGATGTCTAACCTCTCTGAAACCACCGAAATCAGCTGTCACTATGAAACATTCATAACAGCCAGAGCCATTTTTTGAAAACGGACCGAATTAATTTGTACTCCCAATAGAAAAATATAAAAAAGTATAAAACAAAATAAAACAGAAATGTTTAGAACTGCGTATGTGCTATTACTTAATGTTTGTTACGCATAAGGTTTGTAAAACATAAATGATCTTTTGAAACCAAACGATCTTTTGAAACCAAACGATCTTTTGAAACCAAACGATCATTTATTTATTTATAAACGATTTTGAAATGATCTTTTGAAAGTTATTCAGAAGCTTCTTTCAAAAGTCGATTACTTAAGATATATCTCTTTTTTAAAAAATGCACTTAACGAAATCTTATAACTGAGCTAGATTCCGGATTAGTTATGCCTCCAAGAGCATTTTTTATGACAAAGAATAACAACGTATTTCTAGGTAAAAAAAGGCTGCCTTTAACCTTTTAAATCCCGATAACTATATTGGAAATTAGTTTTATTTTAACGAAAGGATATCAAGTGAATGTCAATAATGTTACAAAAGCTTGATTTGAGAGGTAATTTCAGCAGAAAAAGTTTAAAAAATTTAATGGAAAATTAGAAAAAAATGAAGAAAATTCAGTTTTTTTTATTTAATAACACAAATAAATTATCATTAAAGAGCTTTCTATCTAAGCTTTCTATTAAACATTGTGAATAGATCGATTAAAATATTTTTTATTTTTAAAGATATTACACGCTGTATTCTTAAGAGTTTATTCATAAAATATAATTTTTCAAGACGCATCAAAGAAGTTACTCATAAATTCACTATTTATTAAACAAAATTAGGTTTTTATGTATTTATTTTACTATATAAATAATAAATGTTAATTTGGAACTAATTTCACGACATTAGCTCGCTATGTTTCACTCAATATAATGTTACTTAAAGTATACTAAATAGCAGTTTTAGTTTACAATTGATGATTACACGAAAATAGTATAGCGACTATGGAAAACTAGGGAAACCAGTCTAGATAGTTCCAGGGGTATATCGCTCATATGCTTTTTTTAGTATTTATCTTGAGAGAAACAGTGTGTACAAAATCGCAAAATGGTAAACAAAATCCTTTTGAAATATAGACACTTTTCTCTGAATTTTATTAAAATCTGAATAATATTAAAGTAAAAAATAGAAAAAACTGATTTCGTATATAGCAAAGTAAATTTTCGTCAATAGCAAAGTAAATTTTTGAGCCTCTCGAAATTTTCTATTCATATTTTCCATCGTGAGTGAATGAAGTTAAGCGACGCGATTAGCTAGAACGTGAAGTTTCTTGCAAGTGTATGGTACACTATTTCGGACAATAGAAGCAATTTTCATTCGTAAAATGATTGAAATCGAGGATATGGACGGACAAGGTAAAGTTAGCCCATAATAAAGTACTGGCAGGAGAACTGTGGAAACCTTTTGTTAAGAACTCAAAACTACTAATCAGAACAAAAATTTTGTATATGACTTTTTTTACTCTGCACTATTGGGTACTTGGTATTTGGTACTTGGTAACCTAATATTAGGTCAAAATGGCTATATTTGTGCTTGTATATTTGTATTTTGGTTATTACAAAATCAAATATTAACAAGATCGATCAATGTTATGTTAAATTTTTGCATAATTTTAAGCATTTTGATGCAAGTGAATCAACTTTTTAAAGATACTCAAAGCGTCAAGACGGTGTTGAAAAGGGAACGGGAGGAATGTGGCAGAATATGGATGAACACGTTTCGCAAATCTTTCACTGTCCCAGATAATTCGAAAACTCCACTCACACAGACAGCTCCTCTCTACGTTACACTGAACGTTATACGGTACAAAATACCGCCCACTGACTCTCACGCTATTTTGAAAGGCCCGAGGATACCACTCACCTGATATAAACAATTCATCGAAGCACATCATAGGCACTACTTTCATTCCCTGTTTTCGCTTATTCCACACTTATTTTCACTCCGTTTATTGACGAAGGAACGTGAAACAAAAGTGCCGTACGATTCGTCACATTTCGCGGTTTGCGGTTACCGAAAGCTTCCTCGAGTGTCTCGATAGTTTAACTGCGGGACTCACGATGTGCCAACGCTAACACTGTTAACAGGTGGCACGAGCAAAAACGACAAAACTTGAATGTGCGCTAACAGATGCAGAGTGTCGACAGGACATCGATTCTCGAGGGTTTATTCGTGAGATTGTAGGAGTTCAATGGAGAAGAAGGGGTTGCGACCATAGGTGGGGGAAAATAATGCTTAGAAACTGACAGTCTAATCTTGTTGATGCAGGTACGCGCAGGTACTACGCATTACTTACGACGCGCAAGAGACAGGGATGCCTCGGATTTATACACAAGTAAAGTACACACGGTACGAGCTCAAGAAGTTCCAGAGTCGACAAGAAGAAATAATATTTCGATTTTTTGCTTCTGAATAAATAAACAGAGATGATGTAGATTGTTTTTAAGTCCTTGAGAGTCGATATATTATGAAGAATACGGCATATAATATACGAAAAGATCTAATAAATAGTAAATATTTATATATATTTGCAGTGAGTACATAACATTTATTTATAACATACATATATACACTAATATATATAAAATATTGCTCACATAAAAAGATATACATTTTCTTAACCTTAAGAAAACTTTAAGAAAACCTTAGCTTCTCATGAAAGCCATAATTTTAATGAGATATTAGGTAATGCCGGTAGTACCAGTAATTGAACTGAAGGATGAATCATATCCTAATTATCGAATAATACAGACTCAACGATTGTATGTTCATTAAATAATATTACAAATTTGTGCATGAGGAAATATCTTTTTACAAAATTTGACAACGGCTTTTTTAGAAATATTAAATATACTATCAATATATGAATTACAATGAGGTTCAATTGCTGGGACATTTATCTTATCACCATCGCATGGTGTTTTATTTCAGCGGAGAGATCACTCCGAAATAGCTGTTCCTTGGGTTTCCGAGAAAATTTTCCGAGATTTCCTCTGAAGATAAGGAAAACATTCTTTCTGTTTCGTAATACTTCAATGTTGCGAAAATTACACATGACATGTTGATTGACATATCAGTCACTGATGACCGACATTTAACTTCGACTCTGCCACCACAAGGGATCACATTTATCTTATCACCATCGCATGGTGTTTTATTTCAGCGGAGAGTTTCGGTGAAAAATGTACACTCTAAATTTCTTAGAGCAGAAAATGGCAATATTTATACAGACTCAATGATTGTATGTTTATTAAATAATATTGAAAATTTGCATGAAGAAATATCTTTTAACAAAATTTTACAATGTCTTTTTTAGAAATATGCGATGTGGTGATAATGAAAATACTGTCACTCGAAACCATGAAAAAACCACGGAAAAAAAGATTTGGTTGGATTAACTAATCTTTAGTAAAATATAAACGCGAATCAGAAAAAACTCTGCTCTCTCTCTCTCTCTCTCTCTTGATGTTACCAGAATAACGTTTTATTTAGAAATTTAGATATCAGAATTCTCTTCAAGTTACCTAGAAATCTTGTTTGCTTGAATGGAATTCTGATAACATCAACCGGAATTTCTGGTTCATTTATATTTCACTAGAAATGCGTTGAATTCAACTAAACATTTTTTTCCGTGCTTAAGAACGGATATTTTACTTAAAACCACAGTGGATTATGACTTCATATGAGCGGATGTTTCAATCGATTAGAGCGGATTATGATTATGTTATGTATGTAGCGATTAGGATTATGTTCCTCTGTGGAACACATCAGATTCATTCTTTGATTTCGAGTAAAAATATTCACTCGACGATTCAGAGTGAAGGATTCACTCTACAGAAGTGAAAAATCACTGGAATTCAAGTTGCTGTCACTCCACTTTCCGAGTGAAAAATTTCACTCCGAGAAATTTAGAGAGTACTTAAATTTAGAGAGTACTTAAAATACTTTCGCTCAAATTGGATTGTTTCCTTTCTTTTCTTAAACAAAACGAATACAAAATGTAAAACTGAGGGATTTAAACTAAGGTATAATTTACTTCTGCTAAAAAGGTATGCGCATCTATCAGAGCGCATCTGCAATGTAAAATGACCTCTTTTGTTTTCCAAAGCGAGCGGAAACTACTACGCGCCACTGTGCACGAATTATTTAAGGAGAAAGAAACGAAAACCGAAAGAGCACGACCATTCTTTTTCTTTTTCTTATTACCGACAGTGAACGCGCACGTCTATTTTCGGCGTCTGCTGTGTGAAAGGTTGTCGCGATGTAAGAAGCATCAACGAGTATCGGTAGCGATGGTTTCGCTCGGTAACCGAGTATTATGTAAATGACAATCAAACCGGGAAAACACGACAATCAGCGTGCGATAGAATGGCGTCTCTTGTAACCAGATCGACGAAGTAAGTGCACGTCATGATTTTTTTACGGCAATAGATGCCTGTCATGCCGGTTTCCTCGAGTGCGATATCTCATTTTTCAATGTCCATCACGATGTTTTTGCACGCTCCAAGGGTATTTCTCCAAAGCTATTCTGTTGCCATCAATTTCTTTTGTATTGGATTAAGCTGATTGGTCAAAGAAGATGTCCGTACTCGATGTCTCGCTTTGATACGAAAAAATCTCCGAGACTGCGAACGATATAGGTCTCTCTTGTGATAATTTTACACGGGGGAATGGAAAGCGTCACTGCACATGGGTAAAAAGAAATTTAATTAGAACGACCAAATTTCTGGTGAAATATGAACAAATTAGAAATTCCAGATGAAGTTACTGGGATTCTGTGTTTAACTCTTACATATGTTAAAAAGTTACGTAAATCCTAAACATAGGTAAATTTTACCCAGCGCACTTTCATTTGCTCATAACTTCTATAAAATGATCAAAAGCCAATGCTTTTTGTTTTATTCGGTGTAAAAAATATTGATGAATGTGAATCTCTTAATGTTCTTGCAATTCAGAAATCGAATGAAGTTATAACGAAAAAAACAAAACACGTATTTTTAAAAACGGTAACATCTGAAAAGTTGATCTGGATAAATTTTACCCATGTTGGGAGTTAGAGTTAAGTCAACAAGATTTCTTTGAATTTAGAGTTCAGAGTAACTTTAATCGAAATTTCTTGGTTCGTCTATGTTTCCCATCAGAAATCTGATTAATTTAATCAAATCGTGTTTTTATCTTATACAAATGAACGTCTCATTCAAGACATTAATTTAAATAAATGCAACAAATTTCGAGCTGGTAATCGCGGCGACATTTTTTTATCTAAAATTGGTCGTTAAGAAAAAATGCGATGCGGTTTTTTATCTACTACTTATGGCGATCACGGGACGATATCGGTATACGTTGCCCTGCCTGAGGAGCCTACCCGTCTCAAGAGACCTCGAGAGTTGCACCTCGAGTGAAATTGCGTAATCGGCAGTATTCTGTGTGCGGCCGATGAGGAGTGATGATGTCATATCGATGTTGAGCGTCAATCGCTCGAAAAGAAAGATAGAAGAGGGAGGAAACAATTCGTCACGTACCGCAAATCGATCGCTGCATTTTCGCAAATGCGGCTCGGCGCGTCACAGGCTCGTGTTGCGATGATAAACACGCGCGGGAGTGTAAAGCACGAGTTTCCTATTAAGCGAAATTAAAATCTGGAATAAAGTGCTTACGGCGTTAAACATAATGCCGCCTAATGTCCGTGAGCAATTGTTCCTGGAAGAGTTCCAAGAGTCCAAGTTTCTCTTTCTCTCTCTTTCTCTCTCTGTCTGTCTCTCTCTCTTTCTTTCTTTCTTTCTTCTTTTTATTCCGCCAATAATGATTTCTTTTTATTTCATGCATTGTGCATTAAATAGACGGTGACGTGTCATCGGAGAATAAAGCTGACGTAAATGTGACATAAATATCTTCATGCCTGAATGTATCCTACATAGCGACAGGATGAATATATCAGTCTGCTGTTATCCGCGATGTAATATCGTTGCTCGCTTGCTCACGTATTCGTTCGCGAACACGGAAGCACGTTGACTCGGAATCCGTCCGAGAGCGTATTCGCCTTAACGTATTCATTGGTTAACGTTAAGATACGCGACACCGTATACGTAACGCGTGATTTTAAATGCCGGTGAGAAGAGTTTGGCGATGTCATGGCGTTTTGCATACTTCTTTCTTCTTTTTCTTTTCGAGCTACGCACGCACGCAAGAAGCGTAGCAGGCACTTTTATCAGATGCAAGTTCGACGGTCGATCGATCGATCGCGCGATTAAAGAGGCATTCACTACTTCATCGTTAGAATTTTATAATGAACATAGATACACAAAAGTTTGTAATCGATGACCACATCGACACTTTGCCCTAATTTATTATCTTTTCGTTTTATATATGATTTATATATTAAATAAAAAAATTATTTTCCCGACAATGATTTATAATAATTACTTTTCTATGTGATTATAGTTGCAAATACCAAATATTGTGTCTCAATGTGGACTTTAGTTTCTAAAACATAAATATGCTAAAACATGAAACGAAAAGATAATAAATTAGGACAGAGTGTCGATGTGTTTATCGATTACAAAATTTGGTGTGTATTTATATTCATTGTAAAATTCTAACCAAGAACCATGCGAAACAGATAATCTTCTCCAATTATCAATCTCGCCGTTAGTTTGTTGTATAATCAGTAACCGAAATCTTTTATAATCGCTAACAAAGAAATTGCCGGTGTCACACGCGCAATCGCACTATCACGATAAGATAAAATGTAATTATACCGCACACACTCCCTCGACGACTAGGGGGAAAACTACTTTGCCGAATGAACATGGCAAATATTTGATGTGTATCAAACGTCTTTCGCGGTATCCGGTATTTTTCATGCTCGACTAGGGAAATAATAGGCATAGAGAAATAATAGTACAATTTTCGATTTTTACGATTCACCGATTTGAGACCGAGTACTGACATTGTGCGTAGTTGTATTAACACATTCGGCACCACGGTTTATTTGAGGAATTGAGGAATTATTAGGAATTATTAGGAATTGAGAAGTTATTAGGAGGAATTAGGAGAGATTAAAGAGTTCACAGATCACATTAGGAGAGGCCGGGCGAGTTGGCAAAACTGATTATCTCTGCTATTTTCTTATGGAAAGTTATTCTCTTAAAGTCAGTGAATAGTCACTGATATCAGTTATGAGTATAGCACTGAGCACTTTCAGTGCTACACTTATAACTGCAATCAGTGTATATTCAATGTTTTCAGTGATGCTTGACTGATTCATTTTAAGAGGATACAGACTTAAGCAAGCAAGATTTTTAAAATGTCAAAGATGGTTTTGAAATCTCTACTTGTTTGATTCTAAAATCTGTTAAAGAACAGTTCAGAAATAATCGATTTTGCTAACTTACTCCGGTAATCAACTAACCTCGGTATCTTTTATACTTGTTTTTATGAAATTATGCGAAACAAAATTGTTTTGTTTATATGTGGATTTATAAAAAGAAATGTTGTCATACACATCTGTTGATGTTGATAGCAAACTAGTTGAGTAGAATGGAAAATTTAGGGTTGAGATAAACTTAAAGTGAGTGAGAGATCGATGTGTCACATACATACGTGCGACGCTGATAGCGATTATGTCGAAAACACCATCTTCCTTTTTGTTATCTCTTAAAAACACTATTGATTTTATCGTATTTCAAAAGTTTTGAATAATTACTTGGACTCGGACTGTTCGCCAATAAAGAGTTACACAGTTACATATGAACATGCGCGATTGTTTAATTCGCGTAATATCGCGAACATTCATCTAGCGTCGCGATCTCGCGATAAGAGAGCGATGAAATTCATTCCTCGGCATACGAACTTATATCATTCGGCGACGGGAATGAATGAGTTATGACGCAGTCGGTATATCAAAAGTATGATTTTAAATTTTACGTAAGTTTTTTTCTATTTGAGACAGATAAAATACTCTCCTATGAGTACGAAGTGTTCCGTTTTTGAGTGCTTTGGTTCTGCTTTCATTCATTTCGAAATCGTAATCGAGAGTGATAAAAAAAGAAAAATACAAATCAGTCCCGATAACGGGGTCCGTGCTTATCGCGCTCGCGATATTTATCTCTAGTTTTGACAAATTGAAAAAAACCAAAAGTTGAAGATGAAGACGACAATAGCGAGAATCAATAATTTTTCTACATACGCTTTGAAACTAATACGCGTGCGCGTGTGTGCGCTTATCGACCCGGCTTAGTTTTATCTTTCGTGTTAGATAATTGCACGACGAACATATAATTCCGATCGAATCTTTATCGCGCGTAAACATCGCTCTATCTTCTACGAATTGCGGCAAGGACGCCGGCAAGCTCGTGTAAATTAACTTTATTTATCGTCAAACAACTGGGGCAGGTTTTACAAATAGATGCGTGTAATTTGGAAGTGCGGAATGAGTCAACGATTGATCTCATGATAGGTCGAATATCATAAATTCGGCAGTACATGATACTTTAAAAGAATGTTATAGCTTTTTTTCCATATAAATTCGTCTCAATCTTATCATATTTTCTAGAAATGCAGGAAGTACTAATAATGTCTATATTACTAGTGAAAATAGGACATTTTTTAATATATACACTTTAGTTCTCAAAATTAAAAAAATATAAATAATAAATAATATATAAATATAAAGACACAAATATAAATAAATGTAAATATCACATATACATTTAAAACAGAAGGATAACAAGTTAATGATAATAATAATTTTTTTACGAGAAAACTTCCTTAAATACTGAGAAGAAATTTGGAAATATTTTTCTGTGAAACAAAGTTTATTTATTTCTGTAAACAGATTTTATATACCGTAAATAAATTTTCAAATATTTTTTCTCGATGCATTTATATACACCAAAAATAAAATACCTGAAAATTTATTTGTGGGATATGAAGTTTGTGTGTGTGTGTTTACAGAAATAAACTTTATTAGTGTAGTTACATACACTGAGAGAAAATGCTTGAAAATTTACTTAGAATACTTAGGATAATATTTACTCATAGAAATAAATTTTATTTCATTGAAATAAATTATATACCACAAATATATCTCCAAATATTTTATTCGTAGTGTAAGAATGAAATGACGTAGAAAGATAAAATGAAAATGAGAAATTGTTCTTCGATATCTTGTTTCTGAAACCTACGGTAATTTTTATAAAATTTCTCTCAAATAAATAAACATAATTTCCGACAAATACATATTCTCTTTTTTTCCCTCTCCTCTGTCTTTTTCTTACTTTTTCTTTGCGTTCGTTCGTCTTCCTCTCGATGGTATGCGTGTGTTATCGGAACTTTCCAGTGATACAATTAGCTGACTGCGTTTTACACGCGAATCAATGTCAATATCGAGATTTCGGTGTCGTAGCGCCGACCGTCGTCGGTGATCGTCACGGGATCGATCCAACATGTTTTTGCTATGAAAACCGCGGCACTTCTCTCACGTACATCGTCAAAGAGGTGAGATAGCAGCGTAAACAAATATTGAGGGTTGCGCAGATTCTCGGCGACGAGCGGTCGGGAAGACGGCGTCGGAGCTCTTTCCTCTTCGCCGCGGGTTATCGGCTGACCCTTTCGCGGCGACTTGCTCCTAAGTTTATTATAGCCGGCGATACGACACATTTCCAGGATGCAACCTTCGATTCGTCATGCAGTCGAAACGTGTCGCCATTTACACGGACACGAGCTTCGTCCACGATGCTCGACCTTTCGCGGATTCTTCTCTTCTTCTTCGCATTTTCTCTTTGCGAAAGAATCGCGCAATTAACGCGCGCGTGAACGTTCCGTTTCGCGATGTCGAAACGCGTTATTTGTTGTCGTTGCTATTAGCATGCGCGGATAAATTAAAGTCGCTAATTCATCTATCGTGATGCTAGAAAAAGGAGAGCGGGGGAGGGATTTAATGAGCAGCCGCGAGATATCGCTCGCTGAGATGAGGACATGCGATTAAGAGCGAGCTAGAAAAATGTACTCGCGAAGCGCGAGCGATCCCAGCGTATTCTCTATATTTCGCTATTTCATCGGCCTGTTATCTCACGTAAACACGCTTCTCAATACGTGATATATGGCTGTCGTTGCAAATCGTATGGAAATAACCGAGCGTGGATGCCACGTGCCTCGGTGAAGTCGCGTCTTCGATAAGCTGCTGTTAATCTTAATCCGCGAATTTGAAAGAAGGAGACACGAGAACACACATTTCGAGAGAATTCAATCTAGAGCGCGTATGTTTGCCGCAGAAAGCATTGCTCACTGATTGTGAATTCCTTCGCCCTATCTCTCCCGTATGACGTAATTATTTCAAGAAGTTAATCGATTACTTCATCAAAATTATCGCATTCGATGATCGCGCAAAGATTTGTTTTACATTGAAAAAAAATACTTCAAAAAATACTTCAAAAAATATTTGAAAATTTATAAATTAACTGTGGAATATAAAGTCTAGCTCTGTGAATTAAAGTTTATTTTTCTAGGAAATATAAACTTTTATCCTCCCCCCCTTCGCGTAAATGAATTTCCAAGTGTTTTCTCTTCTCATTGACAACGAAAGAAAAAATATCTAAAAATAAAAAGTATCTACTCGATGGATACTAATAAAACATACTGAAGTAAATTTCTAAATTCTTTTAGTTAAATACAATAAATAATTGCTTTCGTGAGAAGCTAGGGTTTCAAGAAAATGTACATTTTCTTACTTGAAAAATATTTTATGTATGTACGAGCAAATATGTTATTAGTATCCACCGAATAGATATTGTTTGTTTCTTAGATATTTCTTCCCTCACAGAATGGAAGAGTGTACTCATCGCTGAAATTGCGTCCGTGAATTCACCAAAGAATTCCGAAATTCGGACTCAATGTTCCGGGAACTCAATGACTCCGACTTTCCGTTCGCGATTACGGCATAATCACTCACGTTGTCCCGCCTTGCGAATAATATTTACGCGCTTGAAATTCAATATCACCGGTAATGCATTAATCGTGAACGACTCGATGTGAAGATTCGACCGACCTATCCGCAGCCCCGCGTACGTACGTGAGCTTCCCCCTCTGTGTGGAAATAATCTCGAGTATTATCAAAATAACACTTAATAGCGGCTGTTTTCCGAGACTGTTTTTTGCCACGCCGTCACGCTCATTAGCGGCCGCGCGATGGCTGACGGATAAACATTCATCTTGAGGGACCTCGCGGCTATCGTGATAATGTAAGACACAATGTCTATCGACAAGTGATCGTGCTTGAAGAAGCACGATCGTTTCACCAGCCGCGCGTTTCTACTGCTACATAGTAGCCGCCTCGCCTGTGAATAGACACGTCGTTTAAAAGCACAACAATCCTTATCGACGACAAGTTGCGTCGGATTAGCGTTATCGATTTACGTATCAATATTTTCTTCCGAGATAGCGACGGTGCACGCGTCGCGCTCGTCTTCCAGATCTCGTTTGTGGTTTCGTAACGCGACGACTCTCATCTCCGCGGCCGCAACATCAATTACGCCCCGGAGTAATTATTTTCTGCAACTTCTTTCTCGAGAGAAAAATGCGGCACTTGCAATTATGAATGCATGACGAAATAATAGTAATAATCAATCAATCCATTTTTCTTGTGTGAGTGTAATCATAATTCCAGGTCAACGCAAACTTCTAAAAGACGTCGTAAAAACGTCTTAAGAATATCTAAAGAGACTAAACGTCTTTTAGATGTCTTTAACATTTTTTTTACAAGTTTGTGTTGCTTATTTACGATAATAATCTGATATGCTTATTGCTGCCATTGCTGTTCTGTTAAAATAACAAAAAAATAGACAACATAAATAAGAGTGTTCGTTAAATATTTTAAGTCGAACCCTCTAAAAACGAATACATATATTCATATAGAAAAATAAATATGTAAAGAAAATGATTTTGGAAGTGCTGAGGTACACGGAGAAAATATTGTAATAGTAATATTAGCTAATCTGTGGGTAGATTTAGTGCAGATCCTGGAAATTATGTAGATCTATCTGATTCATTAAATATTTTGTAGTTTTGTCCATGATCATAGTTGTAGGCCTAGTTTTTTAAATCAAAACATAATAGGTTTACTGATCTTACTTTCTCTATTTCTTTAATTTCTAGGAAAACTTTGCCTCAGAGTTTATCTTTTTTACATGTCCATATAAGCAACATTTTCTATTATCCCTCCGTTTTTATGTAGAACAGATTGCCTCCCAGGACCGTATTGTTCTGTTAAAAGTCCAACTGTGGCTCCCGGCTTCATTGTTATAAATTCTTTTGTTCAATTGGCCGACTATTCCATTATAAGCTTGCAAAATATTGTAGTGAAATTTGCAACAAAATTTTTATCACCTTGGCTATACAGAATTATGACAGGAATTATTATATATTTGTTAAAAAATGTTACGCATGTTTGACTCTTTACTATATAAATTTATCCAAAATAGATTCCAAATTCCAGTAAGTTTAACATTTTAGTCAAAAATATTAAATATTTGTTTATTTATACTACACAAAGTCGAGCCAACATTCTTTTGGATAAAGTTTCACGATATTCTTGTAAGGAGAATAAATTCTTCTTTCGAGTACATGATAATGAGTTTATCTGAAATTTGTGATAAGTATGCTTCAAGACAAGATATTTTCTTGTCAAGAAAATATTCTTTGTTGAAAGAAGCCATTGCTCCAAAGGAAGAATGTAAACTGAGCAGCCGCTTCTTTTAACAGTGGAATGATATTTTTCTGAATGTAGCGACACCCCCACCCCAAGTATGATTATAATTGTAATGAGATTAACAATCCACCCTCTCAGTATGCCGGAGCGATCTTCCTGCTATCTCGAAGAACGCAACGAAGAGACTCAAGCGTGAGTGCGATTTTCGCGCGCCTCTTCTCGCCGCCGTCGATGAGACTCTTCGTGCACTGTCGCGTCTTTTTATATTTGGCTGTGATTTATCCGGGATGATCGATCGACGATTGCTCAAGGTAACAGCGATGCGATGCAAACGATTTCCAGGCCGGCCGCCATTCCAACTACTGCGCAGCCGGGTCCCCGGGTTATCACCTCCGGCCACGGCGCGACCCTATCTCGAATACGGCTTGCTCTCATCCCGCGTTCCGATTTTTGCTCACAGTCTCCCGGATACAGCGTGCGTGTCTGCGGCTGACGGATTGCGTAATCGGCGACGACGAGACGCGTGCTGTCCGGCGCGGCTTTTCGAATTTTTTAGCACACGCGCGCGAACCGGCCTCTTTTCCGCCCGCGAGAGCGATCGTCCTTCGCAATGAGCTATTTGCGGCCGATGTGACATACGGAGGCGACATACGCGGGAGTTTGCCAAATTGCTACCGCAAAACGCGCGAACGTAATTCGTCTCGCGACCGAATGAAAGTTGCGCGCTTCTGGGCGCGTGTCCAGCGCGCCGAGACGCGAACGGGCTGATTTTCCTCTGGTCGCTGAGATTCAAACGCGACGTCTCGAGGAAATAAGACTCCGAATCGCGTTCAGCTCTCGACAAACCAATGCGCGGACGTAAGATGGGAAGAAGCCATCGGACATATGGTCATTTTTAGAGAATAGTGGAATCATTGATTACGTAATGACTTCCTCCGGAAATGGTTGTGCACGACGCATGTTTTCCTATTTCATTCGCCGCGCTCTACACGGATAGAGAATTTTATAATGAAAATTATTATGACATTCTGTAAAACTTTTGTAACTGAAGAATATATCGATATATTCTGCTTTAATTTGTTATCCTTCCGCTTTATACGTGTTATTTATATTTGAGAAACTGAAGTCTACATTGAGAGAAAAATTTTATTACAATCTACAACTATTTCCTTGATGGGTGCCATTAACATATTTACTTAAATCTACATTCTCTTTATTTAAACCAAATATTGTTTATTTAAATCAGGTTTATTTAAAACAGTATTTGATTTAAATAAAGAGAATGTAGATTTAAATAAATATGTTAATGGCATTTGTTGATTTTAATATAATTTTTCTCTCAGTGTATTAAAAGAGATTTATTGCGTTTTTCAGCAAGACAAACTCTACCGACGGTTTGTTCCTGTACTAGTAACAAACGTAGTAAGATCTAACTCGAATTTAATTGAAAAAAAATTAATACGAAGAGGAACTATAATTATAATATTCACTCCCTGTAATTGTACGTTCTAGTAAGTTACTTGGAAAAACACTCACTTTTGTCCCCGAAGAGATAAAACGGCTCTGGCTACTGCATCTGATTGTCGTCCCTTGTGTGCCGACTGCATACTTTTAGGCCAGCCCAGTTATGCTGTTTCCTACTGCGTTTCCTAACTACTTTTAGTAGACTGGATAATTTTGGACCCGCACCATATCATATCGTTCTCACCCGGAACGACGGTTGTAGGACGCCAGTGATTTTCAGTCTGGGTGATATTGAACAAAGTCTTATTACGGATCTTCACTGCCCCTGACCTTGATCTTTCAACTGCAAAGATAAGAAAAATATCATTCAATTAATCGCTTATTCGAATTCCATCTAAGTACGTCTAAGTACGCGTCTAAGTGCGTCTAAGTACGCGTCTGAATTATTAGCGAGTTTATGATTCTGCATTTTTTTTAACGGGCGAGGACTGTGACTGTCGGTTGAAAGATATCACGGCTGCATTTTTCAGCAAAGCTAATTAAAGAGTTAATTTAAAAATCAACCAGTAAAGTTAACTTTTTAATCAAATATTTCGTGGATGTCACGTTTATATGTTTTTCTTACTTGTGCTCGGAAACGTATTGGCACAGTTTGGTCGTTTAATTCGGAAATACTCGGTATAAACAAAATACCTGCGCGCGCGCGACAGAGAGAGAGAGAGGGAGAGAGAGAGAGAGAGCACGCGCGCTCTTAGACAAAATTAAAACGTCTGAAATAGTCGAGCTATAAATAATTTATCCGGAAAGTTTAGGAATATCTCCTAGCGTGTGTAGTATGTAGCTGTGTTCCAAAATTAGATCCTACATAATATATAACGTAACGTATCTATACGTATCTACAGTTTGTTCTGTACCAGCAAATATCGTAAGGACCAATCTTACATGCCAATCTTAAATTTAGGTCGAGAAGATGGAGAAGTTTGGCGCAACTTTGTTACCACGTCCCGATGGTGTATGTATGATAAGTGTATGTGTGTGTGGCTACTTTTAATTATTTTTCCAAAAGTAAGAATCCTGATTACACGTAAATTAGTTGATGATTGCCGTGAATTGAGACATGTGAGATTACAATTACAAGTCGAGTATGTTTGCATCCTGTTAAAATATAAAGAGGAACAAGCATAAGAGAGAGTGGAGGAATGAGTGAATAAGTGATATTGTAAATCAAGTCTTATTTCTTCGCTTATTTTTTGTTGAAGTCAAATATATTAATAATATATAGGAGCGAAAGCTAGGGACATTGTCTTTCATCTTGCTTTCGCTCTCTCTCTCTCTTTCTCTCTTTCTCTCTTTCTCTTTCGTTATGCTGAATTTCGAGTAACTTTAAATCGAAATTACAGCATATATCCGGATTAAAAAGCAATTTTTTCTTTATATTCGCTTTTCTTTATATCCACGCTTGATAAGACGACGTTTAGTTTTCGAACGTGCTTAATATTCAACAACTCGGATAAAATTAATTCTGACTCGTTCAGCGACTCGAGTGTTGTTTCATTCTTTTTTTCTATCTATTTGTTTTTCTTTCCCAATGCTCAAACAGTTAACGAACGTGTCTTAACGAACTTCTCCGTCCCGGAACTCCTCTCAAGGAGGATCTCAACGTAGTGAGATTTATTTGGTTTGTACATGAAAGAGATTCTCCTTCCGCGTCACATGGGACTTCTATCTTTTATTTAATGACAGATTCCCATTGTCCCGCGACATTTCGATATTTAAACTTGATGTTGAGATGAGCATTGGTCGCGAAAAGACTATGTATCGATGAACAAAACTGATTATGCGAAGCAGCACGCCGATTATTCGGACGAGCCGATTATACAGAAATTAATTGTCGATTATCTGTACGTGTGCAAATTGAGATCTTGTTTACGTTTCTCTTAACTTGAAAGTTCGATAATCGATAACGCGAATATATTATCGTTAATTTATCTAACAATTAGCTAGCCTCCAACTAGTCCGAATCGATGTGCCTGTTGTCAATGTCGTTTCTTGCACAAAATTGATAACGTTTGGCGCTGCACGCAGTTAAATACAAAGTTAATTTATGTCAAACATGGTCTGCACACGCCTCGCGGCTGATTTTTTAATCAGCTCAAACTTAATCTTCCAATTCAATATGTTCTTAGTGCGCTGTATTCGATCAGTAAGATATCTTTAGGCTCCTGTCTCCTGAGAGATGGGCTCAGGAGCCAATCTCTTTTTAATGATATCAGAAGTGAGGAAACACGCTAAAAGTTCTTGCAGAATTATAAATGCAGAACAAATTCATTAGCTGCTGACCAATATAATCTTAAATCTTTTAATAAATTTGTTCACGTTTGTAATTTTCATCAAGTTATGTCCGTGTAATCAATCCCCTATATACGCGAGCTTGCAGTTTGAACGGACACCTGACCTAAGCGCGCCGTGACTCCGTCCGTCATAAAAAGAACAGGACAGTGTGTCAAATGATCTTTTAAATATCTTTTAAAGGAAGGCTAAAAGCACGGCGATATAATCAGCAAACAAGAAGAAAAAAGACTCCATCCGTTCATCGTTCCGCGACGCCGATTCTCGATGCCGGCACGGAATGACGAGCCGACGGAGATGAGCCCGAGAGAGGTATGCATTACCTGACCTGATCATATCGGCGTTGCGGTAGTACATGACGCGCGCTGTTTATCTGTCAACGATGGCGCGAGGACGACGTGGGCAGCACCTGTTACATTAGCGTGTCGATGCGGACGTGTGTCACTGTATTCGCCACGTGCCGCTCGCACGAATCTTTCACGTCTGGGAGCAACCGGGGATCCTACCGCTCGTTCGCACGCGTGCCACCGCCGCCGTCGCCGCTGCCGTCGCCTCTTGCACGACTTTCCTTCCGTCCTTCCTTCCTGCCTCCACATAACGAAGTGGCCGGCTAGAGCGACTATTACGCGCATGCGCCAGCGCCGTGACGTCATGGCGCGTCACGCGCTCAAATCTGACGCGGCGGGAAACGTCCGCGATACCAGCGCTGGAAACACGCGGATCATGCATCGTCTTAAGCTTCATTTACAATATGTTCTTTGCTCTTTTTGTTTCTCTTTATCTTTTTCTGACTCAAATTTCAAGACTAAAGCCTGATCTACAGTATGCTCTTTGCGTTCTGTTTCTTGTCTTCTGTCTTTTTCTGGCTTAAAGCTTAAAGTTTGAGTCAGAAAAAGATAAAGAGAAAGAAGCAGGAAGCAAAGAGCATATTGTAGATCAGACTTTAAGCCTGATCTACAATGTGCTCTTTATTTCTTGTTTTTTATTCTCTGTCTTTTTTTAGTTTAAAGTTTAAGGTTTGAATCAAAAAGAGATAAAGAAAAAAAAACAGAAAGTAAATAACACATTGTAGATCAAGCTTTAATCCAGAAAAAAAACAGAATAAGAAACAAGAAAGAGCATATTGTAGATTAAGTTTTAGGTCAACAAGTTTTTCAGAGGTACCGTTGTGTTTCAAGCTTTTGTATCTCACGTATACCATCCGAAATTGTCTTGTGTGTGTGTGGTTTCGAAACTGGAAGTTTATTAACATGTCACTATTGACATATGATCTGCACGTTAATATAGATTGTTAATATAACATAAAATGCATGAGATAAACGTGTTAAGAATCGTTTGCAATGCGGTTGCAGTTATATTTTAAAGCCGTAGCTATCTGTTTCCATAAATTCGTAAATTTGTGAAAAGCGAGAAGCTTTATCGACGAGTTCAGTAAAAATTTTTATTTTCCACGAGTTTATGCGAAGAAAATAGGTACACGATCAATTCACGAATTAGTAATATGACTTTAAGACGTACCTGTGACCGCATTGTTGACGACCCTTCAATTTGCCGAACACGTACCCAATCTTTGACATTCTTATTGTTTGATCTGTGTGTATGTGTGTGTATGTATGTGTGTATGTAAATACAAATATTTAAGCTGTCAACACAAAATATGAATATATATATATATATATATATATATATATATATATATATATATTATATTAAGTTTAAACATTCGTTTTTAAAGACTAAAACAATGATACTGTCTAAGTATCTTTTTGAGAATTGGTTTTTATCTATCTATACGTAAAGAATTTTATGGTAAAAATGATTAGATATTAATAATAAGAAGAATTTTGTAGCCGTGAAACACATCGACATTCTACTTTATTTTACTGTTTTATTATTCATTATTCTCTCGCTTCATATGTTTATATACTTCAGGAATTGTGAAATTTTCTATGGAAACATTTGTTTCTCATAGTAAATTTATAGCAAACAAATAATAAGATGAACTATATTGATGCTTTATTCCTGTATTAATGTAGGAAACGTGGCAAAGATAAAAATAATTTAAATAATATAAAGCTGCAATATTTCAGGTAGAAGTCATTTGTAAGGACGCAACAAGGAACATTTCAAAATACCTTTAAAATCCGCCCATTATCGACAAATGAAAGTGAACGCCGGTTTCTGTAAATACGCAAGTAAATTCGATGTGGTAACATAACATGACGACATGATGTATATTTAGAAAAGTTTGCGTGGTTAAAGTAGGACTATCATTTTATCGCTGGGTGCTTTATCAGAAATATCGCAATTCGTTCGAGAGATACAACGATATACGATACGTATTTTCCAGCACAGAGTCGTCGAACGTGCTGGAACGATTAAAACAGGTCCGTAAGCAATCTGCGAGCTCGTTGAAAAGATAAGGACCGTTTGCCTGACGAGAGGGAGAAATAACATTTTTCAGTACATATATTTGCCGCACTGGAGCAAAATATATGCGGCCAGAGAAATGTTTGCCTGACTCACCCTAGAGAATATATTCTAGAAGAATATTTCTAGAAGAAAGTCGTTCTTGTTTGAAGTAATGCGCTAATTAAAGAGTCATTTGTCTCGGCCTCGACAGATAGATGAAATCTAACGGGTTGTAACTCCCATAGAACTAATGACAGCAAGATGATTCGACAGATATATTAAATCGAAATCGTTTCTCGGCCTGCGGGACAGTCGGGCTCGACGACGAAAGGCACTCAAGGAATCGCGACGCTTATCGCCCGCTTATCTGTTTTTCAGTGTAAAAGGAAAAGATCGGCGGAGCCGATTAGCAATGTAAAGTTAACACTTTGCATTTACATACATATCTACGAGACAGTTCTTTTCGACAAGAACGATCGGCATTATCAGTCATACTTCAAATCTCGTCTTTCTATCTCGCGGGATTAATGAGTTAAGCACTGGATGCAGCAGGCGCACATTCACCTAATTACGTCACTGGCGTCTCTAAGCGCGTAGTTGTTATATACGTTGTCATACGCGCTCATATGTATACGCGCGCACACACGTACACAGACACGAGTATCGCGTGTACGTGAGGAGACACGTTCCCGATTAATAGCTCGGCGCGGTCAACGCGGTTCGCGCTAAGCAAAAACCCAGAGAAGACTGCCTTGAATTAATAAATAATTATTTGTGCGTTTTCTCGGATCGTATTGTAGGACTCGGTAGGTCGGCCCGCGCTCCGCGGATTTGCTTACGTCACCGCTCATTCCGTATGCGTCGTCGCGGTGATTATGATCGCCGCAAGGATCTCGCGACTGAGCACGCACACGTCCTCTCTCGCAGAAGTAGTTCGGGATCTTTACGTAATTTTATTCCGTATTAAAAGTAATCTCGAGCGCGGCACGGCGCCGAGAGGAAGTTGCGACATTCGCGCGCCGCCGCGACGGCCGCGCTTTCCGCGCCGACGACGATCTCGACTAATTTGTACCTGGAGAAAGAGATCTGCAAGGGACACGAGGTGTCCCCCAAAACAGTTTGTACTTCGTTTGAATTACCTCGAAACCGACGGGATTCTCTTTCTCAGATAGAATAATTTAACATCACGTTTTGTTCTCCGCGAGTAGAGAGAAGTGAAAGTCCATCTAATCTGCCGCTGAGCCTACTTGCTAAGGAAATAAATGTCTGTATATCTCTGGGAGATATTTTTAAAGTTGTTATTTAAAAATACACTGAGAAATCCTCTTGATCTCGAAAGATATGTAAAAATTTAATGTAGTTTTCACAAAAATAATGATAATGAGATGATTCAACGAATATTTTTTAACCTGAAGTTTCTTGTATTTATATTTATTTGACTATAAAAATTACCTTTATATTTATTATAATCCAAATAGTAAAGAGAATTCCAAAAGAATTCATGTTTAGGTCACCAATTTTAAATTCTTCTTCAGACTCAAAAAGAATTCTCTTTTAATAAACAGAATTCTTTTTGTATCTAAAAAACATTCAGAATTGGTGACATAAAAATAAAATGAATTCTTTTTGAATTATTTGAATTCTTTGCTTCTAGGAATGTTACACAGGACTCGTCACTTGTTAAAATGTTTTGTGAAGTTTATCAAGTTACATCGCGTAAACAAAACATTACATGCAAACTGTATTTAAATTGTCTTATAGTGCAAGCTTCCTCTTTTAATTGGAGTAATTGCAAATTTACGGTACGATTCTTTTTCATCGAGTCTTAACCTTACAATCCTTACATATTTAAAAATACAGACTTTCCATTAGATGCTCCTCAAACCACGTCATTATCGTTACTTTTATTGTAATTACGTTGACTTTTGTATATTTCAGTAAAGTGTATCTAACTTGCCCCATTGGAGATCCAAATATTTGAAAATAATAAAATACAACTGATCTGTTGATTATTGCGACTCAGTTCTTTATGTGGTGACACAGCAGTAGGCCTATTCTCTAACTTTCTAACGACAACGTCGTTATCGTTACGTAGCGACGATTGTCGCTTGCGCTAATGAAACGAAAATGCTATTCTATAACTCAAGCTAGCAGTACCGTATCGATACAAAATGTGATACCGACGTCGTTACCGAAACGAGTATATTCAGTTCAATATAACTGCTGCAGTGTTCAGCCAATCAAATCTCTTTTCTTTGTGTATCTTTTTCAGTGAGTTTAGGAACATTAGTAAGTAAATACAAATATTGGCTGTGGCAACAATTATATGTGACAGTTAACCAAAATATGTCAAAATAAGTATATGTAAAATAAATAATACACAAGAAGATTAAATCAAACATTAATTTGGCATCAACTATATGAGCTTATATTAAAATCGTAATTTGTCATCAAAGTATATCGACATAACTTCCCAGACAGCACAATGTCTAAAAGTGGGACATAAGACTTTAAGACGTTTTTAAGTTGTCTTTAAGACAAGTTTATAAAGTATTGTCTTAAAGATATCTTAAAGTTGCTTTAAAGACGTCTTATGATTCGATTTTGGACATTTGTGCCGTCTGAGTTAATAAAACGTGATACACAAGTATCACAATGAAAAAATGTAATTGTATATATAATATTAATCTTCGAAATATACATAACATTTTTTTTAATATAATGTTTGCAGATCATGTTTTAAATTATGTTCATACATGTTGTTAGCAAAATATTTATTATACATGTGGACCAATACAGTTAATATCAAATAGATGTCATATATTTGTGTGTGTGTGTGTGTATATATATAATAACTGTATGTTTAATCAATATATAAAAGATTGAAAAAATATATAAAAGATTGATAAAATATATTAATACATTTTTAATATTTTTTAATATTTTTAATATTTTTGTAGACATGGCGAGAGCATAAATCAAAGGTATCTGAAAAGATACAAAAATTAAGGAAAAAAAGAGCCAGTAGTCGGCAACAGTAGAGCCGATGTATAAACGTAGAGCCACACTTTCCTACTATTTGGAGTATCGTTATACCTAGTTATATTGTCGTTATTGCTTATCGAGGGGTCCCATACCCCTCGATATCTTAACGACAAAATTCGATATTTTATCGACACTTTTAACGATATTTATCGTTAAGAAAAATTACAGAATACCATTTTTCGTTACAGTGTCGTTAAATCTCCGTAACGACACTCTAAGCTAGTGACATTGTCGTTAAGAAGTTAGAGAATAGGCCTACAGGTCATGCTAAACCAACCAATCGCACATAACTACGCGTACATAGGGCGTTCTACTGCATTCTATTGCTGTGTGTGAATTGGCTGCACTAGTGGCTTCTGCACACAGGACGCGGTAATGCTTGCAGCGCGGCGGAAGTTCGCGCGACAGCCAATCTGCTGCTTTCTGTAATAACCTTCTAGCTCTTACGGAAAAACAACATATTGATTGGCTGTCGCGCGGACTTCCGCCGCGCGGCGAGCATTACCGCGTCCTGTGTGCAGGAGCCATTATGGTTGGACGCCATTTGTAAAACAATAAGTTAGAGCGAGATAAAATATATTTGTCTCACTCTTATTGCACCAGTTCAGTGGTGCAGCTCTTTAACTGGTGAGACAAGTCTTATCTCGCTCTAACTTATTGTTTTACAAATGGCGCCCAACCATAAGAAATTATTCATTTCAGGATTTCCTCTCAATTGGGAAACACGAATCAGGACCACTTTCGTTATATGGAGTTCGACCTTCTTCTCTCTTACTTAATGGACTGGACAAAACCTACAAAATGGCGGCGCAAACACGTGAGCTCGTAAAAAGTGCGTACTTTTTTGCTGCACTGCTGCACTTGCTGTACTAGTGCAATAAGTAGAGTGAGAATATATTTTTTCTCACTTTAAGGGCCTTTGCACGTAGAAAATTTTAACCGTAACCGTAAGTTCATAAGAAAATTGACCAATCAGAGTTGATTATTCTCTCTGCGTTTGAGCCATAGTATATGTTACATATACTATAATGTTTCTAGTAATAGAATGTACTTGGAGGAACCTGGGTATCTATTATAGACTTCTTCGGAATCAATTCCGATCGGAAATATTCAGTTATTTCCTAGATTTCTATTGTCTTTTCTAGGGGAAACGGAATTATTCCGATCGGAATTGATTCCGAAGAAGTCCATAATAGGTACCCTGAACGCAGCCTTGAAGAAAACAAGGGAAGTTCCATCTATGTTCTTTTGCGTCTATGGCCGTACGATCATCAACAAGCAACATTTTCACCAGGTGGCGTATGGATTTACTTCCAAGCCAGGAAACAGATAGATAGATCACCAAGCAACACAACATAACCTCGTCAAGCCAAGTCGAGCGGATCACGCTTGTTTTGTCAGCCAGCAAGGACCGTGAGTCGCGAGAAATCATGCCGATGCAATGGCAAAACTTCCTCGACGTCCTCGGTCGCAAAATGCGCTCCTCTCGATTGGCTAGTGACATAGCCTTAAAGACCAAGATAAATCGCGAGGACGAGCTAATGTCATACTTGGTGACCGATCATGAAATTATGTGAGTACGTTCTCATCGCTCCGCGTATCTTCGAGGATCTCGCGTGGTTCGCGACCAAGTCGCCTGCACGCAGAGATCCTCTCTCTCTCTCGTTAGACACTCTTCTCTTACTCCTCAAACACCGCCACAATAAACAGTCCAGCCGTCGTTCGTGTGTATCCGCTCTTGTGTCCCATCTAAGTGAAATCTCATTTCCCCTCACAGCTTCCTAATTAGCAGCTCCAGTTAGTCGCAATATGTGCACTTATTCATTCACCACCACGCTGTAAATCGTACCACCTTGTCCTTTCTTTGTAACATGATCAACTAATCAGCTCTGTGTATATGTGCGCGCGCGTGTGTGACACAGTCTTCATTATGATGCAGAAAGCTTATATCTATGTGGCTAGACGAGATGCATAGCAAAAAAGAGGGCAAATGCTCTGAGAAGGCAGCAATATTTAAATTGGTCGGTAATCGGGAATTTCAGTCCAAAAAGTATGCTTTGTCAGTGAGTACGTACACAAAGAGTGCAATATATGCACCAGCTGACAGCGAAGACCTCTCAGTGGCGATTGCCAACAGGTCTGCTTCTTTGTTCTACTTGGGCAAGTATCACGTGAGTACCAGGATGAAATAGTATTTAAGGCTTGTGATTTAGACTTGTAAGATTCATACAACAGATTATAGAAAGGCTCTTCAACAAGGATGTTCTACACGGAGCTTCTTGCTTCTTTTATCGCCAGCTTCTCGCTTTCCCAGAGCAAATTTCTGGCTGACAAAGTTGCTATTATTGAACCATTTACATGTTGTTAAACTGTATGAAATCACTAATGTTTTGGGAAGAATTTAAGTGGGAATGGCTAGTCTCAAGCGTTCATGGCATCATGAAATGATATATTTCAAGCCATTGTTGTGCTTTGTGTACAAGTTCTTCAAGCTGAAATCCATAGTTCTGTGATAAAACAGAAAAGTAGAAGAAGGATGTGGGCATGGAATTGGATACGTAAGAGGCTAACTCAGGGGATATCTCAAGGAACAAGCTCCTCAAGGAACTAGCACTGGAGAATCTAATTGTATACTGTAAAGTGACTAACGTAGGAGAAATTTGAGGAAAGCTTTTGAAGAAAGTATATTTACTTGTTTAGAATTATTCGCCAGTCATTCAGCTATTTGCTTGACGAGAGCATTATAGTCGGACTCGTCGATTTTGTCGCAGTGACTACTAGACGCCGCGGCTTCATAAGTTAGCGAGTAAAAAATGAGCATCTAGAAGAACTTTTTACCAGTGAATTCGCTGACGGATTAAGAAGCTTGTTTAAAGCGAATAGAAGCTGCGCCGTGTAAAGCACCTTGTGTTTAATTAAGCGAAGTTTTGTAGAAGAGCATTCAATGCACGAATGTAATAACACAATGAAACAAAGAAACTTATTACGACGTATTACGACTGTCAATACTTTGTTGCACTATTACATTCATGCGTAGGTTCTTAAATGTCTTTCTACAAAACTTTGTAAGATTCAGGCTCCCTTCGTTACGCAAGAAGGAGAGTTTGCTTTCTTAATTTTCCATTGTCTCTATTGTCTATAATGTTGACGTTGATTCGTTTTCCGCTGTAAAATGTATTCGACTATTGCGCACCGACAACGAAGGACTGCATCAAAGATATCGAGTTGGCGACTAAATTGAAGTATCCCCGGAAATTATGCTACAAATTGTACGTACGCGCGGTTCAGTGCTATTTAAAGCTAGGTAAGAAAGAATACGCCAGGACCGCGCTTCATCAGCTGCGTACACTGATAAACGAATATGAAGACATGCCGAACGCAAAGAAAGGCAGGTATACAGTCTGTGTTCCCTGAATTTCTTGGAGTGAAACTTCACTTCACTCCATTGTGAGAAACAGAGTGACCTCTGAATCGCTCGAATTCGAATTATCTTTCACTCATACAGATCTAGGCAACACAAGCTTCTACACTAAAAGACAAAAAATATCTAAAAAATAAAACGTACTTATTTGGAATAAATATATGTATTTAGTTGTGAGCAGCATAGTTGCATTAAATCCGAGTTATCTTTGTATAATGTTAATATGTACCATCCATGATATAACCCAGTTTGCATTTTCAATGCGATTTGTTTGTAGCAATCATAAATCGGTTGGGGTTTCATTTGCTATAAATACACTCTAATTGGAACAAACAGATATTATCACTACTGCAACATCAGTCACTCAGGAATTGCTCTGTGATTGCAGCAACCATATAATTGTTATTCCGTATTTTACTATTGAATCTGGTTGGCACAAGCAGATATTGTTTTTTTCATGTACTATTAATACAGTTACTTAAATCTAAATTTTCTTACTTTTAAATAGAATTAACAATTGCTCTCATGAAAAAAGCGGAGGTTTTAAGAAAATGTATTTTATTTGAAAACAATATTTTATATGAGAACAAAGCAAATATTCTGTTAGTGCTCATTGAATAAATTGTAAATATTGTTTATTTCTTAGATATTTTTTGTCTTTTAGTGTAAAAGACGGGTAAGAGACATCTAAGTAAAGTATGATACCTTTTGGACTTCTTTAAGATATCTTTTAGAAGTTTGCGTTGCCAAGGATGTGAATTCTAGTCAGAATCGTCGAGTGAAAATTTCCACTCAAAATTGAAGAGCAGATTTGATGTACTCCATTGTCACAGAAACATATTCACTCTAATCGACTGAAACAATCATTCAAATAAAGTAAATTCATTCTATATATTCATATTCTATTTTTATATGTAAGATCTGATTATGGATACCACTTTGAACTTGAATGAAAGTATTCACTTTTGCGATTTCGAGTGGTACTATTTTCACTGCCATCCCAAACGAAAATACTCACTTTTTACTTGTTTTAAGTGAGATTTTACTCCAGGAAATTTGAAAGGTACGTCCGAACTCGAACGAAAAGAGAGAGAGAGAGAGAGAGAGAGAGAGAGAGAGAGAGAGAGAGAGAGAGAGAGAGA